>NW_023995458.1:0-114507 GCF_015586225.1 Lucilia sericata | reverse complement strand
ATAGACCGATCGTAAACAAATTCTTTAAGCTAAATTTTTGTACATAAAAGCTATATTACAGTCAAATTTTGTATCTATATAGTAATTTAGTAATAGGTAATATGTGTTTTAGTGATTTTTTGAAGGGAATCTTGTATGAGACCGACCGCACCCATGTTATGAACCGATAGTGAACAAATCTTGAAATATAATTTTTGTATACAAAATTTTGTATAAATAGCTTTATTTGGTAATGAATGATGTGCGTTTAAGAGAATTTCGTAAAAGGACCTTGTATGGGATCTATGACCAATTATGTATATAAAGACAAAATTTAAGAATTCTGTATCTATATCATTATTTGGTAATGAATATTGTGCATTTAAGTGATTTTCTGGAGAGGACCTAATATGAGAGCTCTGACCAAATATGGACCGATCGTAAAACAATTTTATAGTGTAATTTATGTATATAAGAGCAATATTTTTGCTATATGTATGGATATCAATATTTGATTTCGGGAGGGAACCTTGTATGGGAGCTATGACCAATTATGGACCGATCGGAAAAAAATGTCTCACTAATATTTCTGTGCATGTGAGTAATATTTGTACCAAATTGTATATGGATATCTTAATTTAGTAATGAGTTATGCACGTTTAAGTGATTTTTGGGAGGAGACCTTGTATGGGAGCTATGACCAATTATGGACCGATCGGAAAAAACTTTCACAGTAATATTTCTATGTATATGGGCAATACTTGTACCATATTTTGTATGGATATCTTGATTTAGTAATGAGTTATGCGCGTTTAAGTGATTTTTGGGAGGGGACCTTGTATGGGAGCTATGTCCAATTATGGACCGATCGGAAAAAATGTCACAGTAATATTTCTGTGCATATGATTAATATTTGTACCAAATTTTATATGGATATCTTGATTTAGTAATGAGTTATGCGCGTTTAAGTGATTTTCGGGAGGGGACCTTGTATGGGAGCTATGACCAATTATGGACCGATCAAAAAATTTCACAGTAATATTTCTGTGCATATGGGTAATACTTGTACCAAATTTTGTATGGATATCTTAATTTAGTAATGAGTTATGCGCGTTTAAGTGATTTTTGGGAGGGGACCTGGTATGGGAGCTATGTCCAATTATGGACCGATCCAGAAAATTTTTTATTTTTATTGACATAAGACTTTAATTTGTAAAATTTTGTGAAGATATGGACATTGTAACGGAAGTTATTAACAAAAAACCCATTTTCCGGGAATATGTACTTTTGTATGGGAGGTATATGAAATTGTGGAGCGATTCTAGCAATTTTCAGTAGGTATCAAGCTCTTCTGTAGAAACGATGGAATTATCTTGCATCGAGAAAATTACATCAGAATGTGTAAAAAATGTGTAACAGACGGACAGACGGACATAGCTAAATCGACTCAGAATTTGATAAGGACCCAGAATATATATACTTTGTTGGGTCTCAGATGAATATTTCTTGGTGTTACACACGGAATGACAAAGTTATATACACCCTCTATCACCACTGGTGGTGGTGGGGGGGTTAAAAAGGTAAAACAAAAGTCATTAAAACTTTCAAAGTCATTATACGAAGAAGCATATAAAATGACCAGCACGTTTACATAAGCAAATAAAACTTTAATTTGAAAATATTCCTATTAAAGTATTCTCTGAAATTTGGCAAAAAATAATAAACCTGTGTGTCAAAATAAAGAATGACATCCCTCACATTACCTATAACATTTGTTCAGGTATATTTTGTCAACCGAAAATATATTTCAAGTACAAAACCACAAAACAACATGACGGTTGAAACATATCAAAATATAAAATAAATTCATTTAAATTATTATACATGTTATTTTAAAAAGTTATCTAAACATACTTCTAACAGAAAAATGAGATGTATTTAAAGTTATTAGGAATGTTCTTAAAAACAAAGTATCTATGTTTTAGATTATAACAAGATTGTTTAACAATAGTTATACAAAAATATACAATGCTTAATATTTTAAAATTATTTATATAATGTAAAAACTTTAATACTTCCTTTAGAGCATTTCTTGAGTTAAAGAAGCACCTAATATTTGAATGCAAGTAAACATTAATAAAATACATTATCAAATTATAATATACATACATATATTGTACATGAAACCCAGATTTTAAAATCCAAATATACCAAAATATAAATTATAATTGTTATATAATTAACAAATTACAAAAAGCTCTTCTAACGTTTTTATTGCTCATACACAGAGGCAGGCTAAAAACGAAATGCTTGTAAAATTAAAATATCCACAATACATGTGTTTAAACTCATGATTAGTAAAATATTAAATTAGGGGTAATCACTGTTTTTCTCTATAAAGTTCTAGTTCAGTTCTAGGTCAGTTCTAGTTCAGTTCTAGTTGAGTTCTAATTCAGTTTAGTTCAGTTCTAGTTCAGTTAGTTCAGTTCTAGTTCAGTTCTAGTTCAGTTCTAGTTCAGTTCTAGTTCAGTTCTAGTTGAGTTCTAGTTCAGTTCTAGTTCAGTTCTAGTTCTAGTTCTAGTTCAGTTCAGTTCTAGTTCAGTTCAGTTCAGTCAGTTCTAGTTCAGTTCAGTTCTAGTTCAGTTCTAGTTCAGTTCTAGTTCAGTTCTAGTTCAGTTCTAGTTCAGTTCTAGTTCAGTTCTAGTTCAGTTCTAGTTCAGTTCTAGTTCAGTTCTAGTTCAGTTCTAGTTCAGTTCTAGTTCAGTTCTAGTTCTAGTTCAGTTCTAGTTCTAGTTCAGTTCTAGTTCAGTTCTAGTTCAGTTCTAGTTCAGTTCTAGTTCAGTTCTATTTCAGTTCTATTTCAGTTCTATTCAGTTCTAGTTCAGTTCTAGTGTCAGTTCTAGTTCAGTTCTAGTTCAGTTCTAGTTCATTCTAGTTCAGTTCTAGTTTCAGTTCTAGTTCATTCTAGTTCAGTTCTAGTTCATTCTAGTTCAGTTCTAGTTCAGTTCTAGTTCAGTTCTAGTTCAGTTCTAGTTCAGTTCTAGTTCAGTTCTAGTTCAGTTCTAGTTCAGTTCTAGTTCAGTTCTAGTTCAGTTCTATTTCAGTTTCTAGTTCAGTTCTAGTTCAGTTCTAGTTCAGTTCTAGTTCATTTCTAGTTCAGTTCTAGTTCAGTTCTAGTTCAGTTCTAGTTCAGTTCTAGTTCAGTTCTAGTTCAGTTCTAGTTCAGTTCTAGTTCAGTTCTAGTTCAGTTCTAGTTCAGTTCTAGTTCAGTTCTAGTTCATTCGTTTCAGTTCTTCTCAGTTCTAGTTCAGTTCTAGTTCAGTTCTAGTTCAGTTCTAGTTCAGTTCTAGTTCAGTTCTAGTTCAGTTCTAGTTCAGTTCAGTTCAGTTCTAGTTCAGTTCTATTCAGTTCTAGTTCAGTTCTAGTTCAGTTCTAGTTCAGTTCTAGTTCAGTTCTAGTTCAGTTCTAGTTCAGTTCTAGTTCAGTTCTAGTTCAGTTCTAGTTCAGTTCTAGTTCAGTTCTAGTTCAGTTCTAGTTCAGTGCTAGTTCAGTTCTAGTTCTGTTTAATTTAACAATTGTATGACTTTTTTAATTCCTTGAAACTGTTCCAGCATAATTTTATGTTTTACATTTAATAATTATAACCAATACTTATTAGAACCAAAATAACTTAAAATAATATTGTTAATAAATGTAAATAAGATATTTGTATAATTATTAAAATAATTATTTTATTCAATAAAATTTCTACAAATATTATTAATGCGGAATTTTTGTACTAAAAAAAAAACTTGAGCAGCAACATTTTAATAATATTTATATGCAGTAAAATAAAAGGCATATTTATCATAATAAAATTATGTATAATAATATGATCTACATATTATGTCTGTAGATTATTATGTATTAATGAGTAAATAAGAAAAAAATTACCTTTTAATCATGATTATTTAAACAATTATACAATATCAAATTAAATTATTGTAATTTGAAATAAGAATTGCTAACACCAATATATGATAAGTCTGGTTATGTGAACAAATTACTTAAAACCACAAATTTACCTTTTACATAAATATTTAATATATGTATAATGTTTTAGTAATTTTCATTGCTAACCGCTTGATGTTATATTTTTATCTATTTTGAAAGTAAAAAAATCATGACCTTTCAAAGTCATGATGAAATGTATGTCATTCATTTGCCCTGTACCTATAAAGTGAAACGTAAGATAATCATAACAATTTATTTCAAACTGCAGATGCATGTGTGCAATATTATATTTATCCATGTAATTGTCATTTTATTTGAAGACCTTGAATAGAGATTAAAATCTAAAATTTTTGAAATAATGTGACATGTGTGAAAAGTTATAAATATATAATTTATATTTTGTACAAAATTGTTACAACAGTATTATAATAATTTTTATTGCAATTTTTCTTGGTATTTATAATGTGCACTACTACGACAAGGAAGGCATAATACCTTTTTACTAATGTTTGTAACTTACGAAAATATCGATCATACAACCACGTACTAATGAAATTAAACTATTGTCCATATAAACAAAATTTGTTTCACAAGCAGTCTTTGGTCTAATGTCGAACCGAATTGATGTTGGTCGATAATTTTGACTACATCCAATAAAGCATTTCATAATGACGATTTAGTATTAATATGGATATTGTGCATGAATTCGATTTACGATAAATTTGTTAACAACGTGAGGTTGGGTTAAGGTCAGTCCATTATTGACTCAACTTATTTTATGTTTTAATATACTTATAGCCGATGTAGGATCGAACATAATCATCTATACTTTAATATATTTTTATACCCTACACCACTATAGTGGGGAGGGTATCATTCGTTTGTGCTGATGTTTGTAACACACAAAAAAATTGGTCCTACACCCACCTTAAAGTATACCGATCGATTCAATCATTCATTTTTTGAGTCGATTAATACATGTCCGTCCGTCCGTCTGTCCGTCTGTCCGGCTGGCTGTCCATGTAAACTCTGTGCGCAAGGTACAGGCCGCAATTTTCAAGATAATTTGATGAAATTTGGGACGAAGCCTATTGCAAATGGTTGAAATCGGTCCATTATTTCACCTAGCCCCCATACAACCATACCTCCCGATTTGGACTTTTTATGCCATAATTACGTGAAATATACTACTATCTCTCTAAAAATTGACACAAATAAGTTTTATATAAGTATAAATGACACTGCAGATTTTCGTAATGATCAGCCCTTATTTGACCCTAGCCCCCATACAAACCCCCCTTCAAAAAATGTCTTAAACGTCTAAAATTGATTTGTAACCATTTGTATCGCAATGAAACTCAACAAAACTAACTGTTATTTAGAAATATATCCTTTTCCCAAATTTAATGAGGATCGGCCCATGTTTGACCTATACTCCTATATGAAGCCTCATTTAGAAAATTTGTTTTTTTATCAAAAAATTGCTTACATACCTTGCAATTAAGGTAAAATTCAACATAAAAGTTTCGTTATAAAAAATAAAAATTTTTAAAATATACTCATGGTGTAGGGTATTATATGGTCGACCATGCCCGACTATACTTTCCTACTTGTTTATTATTGTGTATAAAAACACAACATGTAATCACATTACAATTCGGATGTACATATGCACATTTTGTATTTTAAACAAACATTTGTAGAATATGAAGAAAAAAAATAAATAACAAAATATGGGAAGTGCCATTATCTGAAATAAGTTAGACTTGCAGTGGAGAATCTCAGATTAACATCTGCTATTTTCGAGAAAAAAATATTTTAATTTCTATACTTGATATGTATATTTTTAACACATAGAATAAAAATGATAATTTGACTAACATTTTATATTTCTAAAATACGTAAAAGTGGAGCCTTCATTCAACAACAGGAATATTTTAAAATTTGAACTTTAATATCGTTTTAAAAATTTAATTCCAAAATTTTTGCTATGAAATACCCAATCTTATAATATAAATTTATAAGAAAGAAGAAAACATATATAATATTTGAAAATATACATGTACTAAAATTGTTTTTATTTAATAGGAAGGTACTTTGAATACCAGACTGTGAGAAAATATTTATGATGTTCTGCTCTAGTTCTGTTCTAGTTTTAGTTCTGTTCTAGTTCTGTTCTAGTTCTGTTCTAGTTCTGTTCTAGTTCTGTTCTAGTTCTGTTCTAGTTCTGTTCTAGTTCTGTTCTAGTTCTGTTCTAGTTCTGTTCTAGTTCTGTTCTAGTTCTGTTCTAGTTCTGTTCTAGTTCTGTTCTAGTTCTGTTCTAGTTCTGTTCTAGTTCTGTTCTAGTTCTGTTCTAGTTCTGTTCTAGTTCTGTTCTAGTTCTGTTCTAGTTCTGTTCTAGTTCTGTTCTAGTTCTGTTCTAGTTCTGTTCTAGTTCTGTTCTAGTTCTGTTCTAGTTCTGTTCTAGTTCTGTTCTAGTTCTGTTCTAGTTCTGTTCTAGTTCTGTTCTAGTTCTGTTCTAGTTTGTTCTAGTTCTGTTCTAGTTCTGTTCTAGTTCTGTTCTAGTTCTGTTCTAGTTCTGTTCTAGTTCTGTTCTAGTTCTGTTCTAGTTCTGTTCTAGTTCTGTTCTAGTTTTGTTCTAGTTTTGTTCTAGTTCTGTTCTAGTTCTGTTCTAGTTCTGTTCTAGTTCTGTTCTAGTTCTGTTCTAGTTCTGTTCTAGTTCTGTTCTAGTTCTGTTCTAGTTCTGTTCTAGTTCTGTTCTAGTTCTGTTCTAGTTCTGTTCTAGTTCTGTTCTAGTTCTGTTCTAGTTCTGTTCTAGTTCTGTTCTAGTTCTGTTCTAGTTCTGTTCTAGTTTGTTCTAGTTCTGTTCTAGTTCTGTTCTAGTTTGTTCTAGTGTTCTAGTTCTGTTCTAGTTCTGTTCTAGTTCTGTTCTAGTTCTGTTCTAGTTCTGTTCTAGTTCTGTTTCTAGTTCTGTTCTAGTTCTGTTCTAGTTCTGTTCTAGTTCTGTTCTAGTTCTGTTCTAGTTCTGTTCTAGTTCTGTTCTAGTTCTGTTCTGTGTTCTAGTTCTGTTCTAGTTCTGTTCTAGTTCTGTTCTAGTTCTGTTCTAGTTCTGTTCTAGTTCTGTTCTAGTTCTGTTCTAGTTCTGTTCTAGTTGTTCTGTTCTAGTTCTGTTCTAGTTCTGTTCTAGTTCTGTTCTAGTTCTGTTCTAGTTCTGTTCTAGTTCTGTTCTAGTTCTGTTCTAGTTCTGTTCTAGTTCTGTTCTAGTTCTGTTCTAGTTCTGTTCTAGTTCTGTTCTAGTTCTGTTTCTAGTTCTGTTCTAGTTCTGTCTGTTCTAGTTCTGTTCTAGTTCTGTTCTAGTTCTGTTCTAGTTCTGTTCTAGTTCTGTTCTAGTTCTGTTCTAGTTTGTTCTAGTTCTGTTCTAGTTCTGTTCTAGTTCTGTTCTAGTTCTGTTCTAGTTCTGTTCTAGTTCTGTTCTAGTTCTGTTCTAGTTCTGTTCTAGTTCTGTTCTAGTTCTGTTCTAGTTCTGTTCTAGTTCTGTTCTAGTTCTGTTCTAGTTCTGTTCTAGTTCTGTTCTAGTTCTGTTCTAGTTCTGTTCTAGTTCTGTTCTAGTTCTGTTCTAGTTCTGTTCTAGTTCTGTTCTAGTTCTGTTCTAGTTCTGTTCTAGTTCTGTTCTAGTTCTGTTCTAGTTCTGTTCTAGTTCTGTTCTAGTTCTGTTCTAGTTCTGTTCTAGTTCTGTTCTAGTTCTGTTCTAGTTTTGTTCTAGTTCTGTTCTAGTTGTGTTCTAGTTCTGTTCTAGTTCTGTTCTAGTTCTGTTCTAGTTTGTTCTAGTTCTGTTCTAGTTCTGTTCTAGTTCTGTTCTGTTCTGTTCTAGTTCTGTTCTAGTTCTGTTCTAGTTCTGTTCTAGTTCTGTTGTTCTAGTTCTGTTCTAGTTCTGTTCTAGTTCTGTTCTAGTTCTGTTCTAGTTCTGTTCTAGTTCTGTTCTAGTTCTGTTCTAGTTCTGTTCTAGTTCTGTTCTAGTTCTGTTCTAGTTCTGTTCTAGTTCTGTTCTAGTTCTGTTCTAGTTCTGTTCTAGTTCTGTTCTAGTTCTGTTCTAGTTTTTCTAGTTCTGTTCTAGTTCTGTTCTAGTTCTGTTCTAGTTCTGTTCTAGTTCTGTTCTAGTTCTGTTCTAGTTCTGTTCTAGTTCTGTTCTAGTTCTGTTCTAGTTCTGTTCTAGTTTGTTCTAGTTCTGTTCTAGTTCTGTTCTAGTTCTGTTCTAGTTCTGTTCTAGTTCTGTTCTAGTTCTGTTCTAGTTCTGTTCTAGTTCTGTTCTAGTTCTGTTCTAGTTCTGTTTCTAGTTCTGTTCTAGTTCTGTTCTAGTTCTGTTCTAGTTCTGTTTCTAGTTCTGTTCTAGTTCTGTTCTAGTTCTGTCTAGTTCTGTTCTAGTTCTGTTTTCTGTTCTAGTTCTGTTCTAGTTCTGTTCTATTCTGTTCTAGTTTGTTCTAGTTCTGTTCTAGTTCTGTTCTAGTTCTGTTCTAGTTCTGTTCTAGTTCTGTTCTAGTTCTGTTCTAGTTCTGTTCTAGTCTGTTCTAGTTCTGTTCTAGTTCTGTTCTAGTTCTGTTCTAGATCTGTTCTAGTTCTTTCTAGTTCTGTTCTAGTTCTGTTCTAGTTTTGTTCTAGTTCTGTTCTAGTTCTGTTCTAGTTCTATTCTAGTTCTGTTCTAGTTGTTCTAGTTCTGTTCTAGTTCTGTTAGCTGTTTTTTTTAATTACATATACAAACTTATACGAATTAGCAATGTACCCCCTAATGTTTAATGTAAAGATTATATGTATGTACAATAACAACTGTAGTTGGGCACAAATAATTGTATAAGTTTAATTTTCATAACTATCACATACAAATGCAATTTAATGCAAATTAAGCCAAAAAAGTACACAAAACATGCTTTTAATGCATAAACAAATAGAGAAAATGTTTTGTTTTATTTCCGCATGAAAATCTACAGTAGGTTGGGTATATACGAGGGGAATCTTTTAAATATGTATGACAAAGTCATCACATCTCATAACTAATAATTTGGCGATTTGTAAAATGTTAATGAAATAAATAGTTATTTTGCGATTTTCCCGAAAAAGTACTAATATAATGTTGCCCCCATATCAAAAGAAATTTTCGGTTTAACCTAAAATTACTGCGTCTATTCAAATAAATATTAATGTATTTTTGTGCAATTTATTGGACATTAGACAATGGCCAGAAGACATAATGACAGCAAACATTGCCAAATACTCCCTCCCAAAAGCAAACAAAATCTGTATCAGCAATTTCGTTGAAGTTCATAGAAATTTGTTTTTGTCAACATTTTCAAAACTGGTGATTGCTTTTTTTTACATATTAGTAGTTTTGTCTATCAGGAATTTATAAAAGACAATTTGAATTTGATTGAATTACTTTACAATTTTAATAACATATAAAGCCTGTAACATAAATGTTTGTTATTTATTATTTTTTTTTTTCTAAATCTACATAAAACATTCAATACAATATTACTTGTGTGTCTGTCAAAGGGGCCCATAAGGGGGAAGAGAAAGTTTAATATTTTTATATGAATTAAAAAACATTTATACGCCTCAATAGTACAAAAAGAGTACTTGCTTGCATATATTGAAATAAAAAGAAATACTTTCATGTGCAAAATTTCAGTATACTGTATATTGCACGCAAAAATTGTAGGTTACAAGATAATATTCTATGAAAAACAGTCAATAAAAGATAATTCTCTATAGACCCCTGATACCGTTCGTATCGTTTAACAACGAGCTAATTTATGGTTATCTTTTATTGGGCTGACCTCAACAATTTCTTTCATCACATAGCTTAATCGATTCCGCTATATAAAAAGATTCAGTATATATATATATATATATATATATATATATATATATATATATAAATAAATTATTTATGCAAACACATACATACATGTAATAAATTAATGGTTTTTAAATACAGTAGAGAGTCATAAATCTTTTCTTTTTAGAAAATAACTTAAAAGGAAAGAAATTTTAAAATGATAAATTTAATTGTACACAACAAAAAGTGTATTACCAAAAGGAAAATAATAGAAAAATTATATCTCTGCAACGTAGTTTTAAGTACAGAAAATATGTTATTAGTTAATACTTAATATGTAGAAAATTTACCTAAAAGTTTTCCCTTCACTGTTTGCAAGTTTTTAAGTAATATATTTGTGAATTTTATAGGCACATAATATGTATTTTTTAATAAAAAAAACTTCAATCCTTATAAATGGTTTTTATTTATTTTTTTCGAAATTTTAAGTTGTACTTGACTTGATGTTTCTTTTATTTAAAATTCTATTTTTATTTTAACTTCTTTTGTGGTTTCCATTCAATATATGTAGTCTAATTTCTTTAATAAATTTAAAAGTAAAAAGTCTTTACATTTAATTTTTTTATAAAAATTCTTTGTAAATCATAAATCTAATAAAATAAATGTAGGTTTTTAGATAGAATTAGTTAACGAACTAATACACAAAAGTTCAAATAATAATTTCATTAGTTTAATTTAATCCTAACGAAAATAAAATATAAATAAATCTTTAAAAAATAAAGAAAAGTGTTATAGAAATTTGTAAAAATTCAAATGAAAATTAGATTTAGTAAATTGTTTAGATGAAAGGAATGTTTTTAGAAAATATGTTCCTTTGTGTAAAAAATATGTTATATTTAATGGTTTTTGTTAGAATTTATAACAGATGACAATTAGTTTTAGAGATTTTAATGAAATCCAAATTGAACCAGGGTTTTTATTTTTTGCAGTGGATTTGATTGAAATAAAACTTTATGGATAAAACTTGAATTAATTGTAAATTGAACTACTTCAAAAACGATTTTTCTATTAGTTTAAATACATGAAAGTTGTAAATAAATTCATAAATTCATAAGTAATAGCAAATTATGAATATGTAAACGTATGAGGAATATTTTAAATATGTATGTTAAAACTACAATATCACTCATACGTCGGATTTATACAACAAAATCTTGTAAAATTTTAGTAGTTAGTTAGTTACTTAGTTAGTTAGTTAGTTAGTTAGTTAGTTAGTTAGTTAGTTAGTTAGTTAGTTAGTTAGTTAGTTAGTTAGTTAGTTAGTTAGTTAGTTAGTTAGTTAGTTAGTTAGTTAGTTAGTTAGTTAGTTAGTTAGTTAGTTAGTTAGTTAGTTAGTTAGTTAGTTAGTTAGTTAGTAGTTAGTTAGTTAGTTAGTTAGTTAGTTAGTTAGTTAAGGTTAGTTAGTTAGTTAGTTAGTTAGTTAGTTAGTTAGTTAGTAGTAGTTAGTTAGTTAGTTAGTAGTTAGTTAGTTAGTTAGTTAGTTAGTTAGTTAGTTAGTTAGTTAGTTAGTTAGTTAGTTAGTTAGTTAGTTAGTTATGTTAGTTAGTTAGTAGTTAGTTAGTTAGTTAGTTAGTTAGTTAGTTGTTAGTTAGTTAGTTAGTTAGTTAGTTAGTTAGTTAGTTAGTTAGTTAGTTAGTTAGTTAGTTAGTTAGTTAGTAGTTAGTTATGTTAGTTAGTTAGTTAGTTAGTTAGTTAGTTAGTTAGTTAGTTAGTTAGTTAGTTAGTTAGTTAGTTAGTTAGTAGTTAGTTAGTTAGTTAGTTAGTTAGTAGTTAGTTAGTTATTTAGTTAGTTAGTTAGTTAGTTAGTTAGTTAGTTAGTTAGTTAGTTAGTAGTTAGTTAGTTAGTTAGTTAGTTAGTTAGTAGTTAGTTAGTTAGTTAGTTAGTTAGTTAGTTAGTTAGTTAGTTAGTTAGTAGTTAGTTAGTTAGTTAGTTAGTTAGTTAGTTAGTTAGTTAGTTAGTTAGTTAGTTAGTAGTTAGTTAGTTAGTTAGTTAGTTAGTTAGTTAGTTAGTTAGTTAGTTAGTAGTTAGTTAGTTAGTTAGTTAGTTAGTAGTTAGTTAGTTAGTTAGTTAGTTAGTTAGTTAGTTAGTTGGTTAGTTAGTTAGTTAGTTAGTTAGTTAGTTTAGTTAGTTAGTTAGTTAGTTAGTTAGTTAGTAGTTAGTTAGTTAGTTAGTTAGTTAGTTAGTTAGTTAGTTAGTTAGTTAGTTAGTAGTTAGTTAGTAGTTAGTTAGTTAGTTAGTTAGTTAGTTAGTTAGTTAGTTAGTTAGTTAGTTAGTTAGTTAGTAGTTAGTTAGTTAGTTAGTTAGTTAGTTAGTTAGTTAGTTAGTTAGTTAGTTAGTTAGTAGTTAGTTAGTTAGTTAGTAGTTAGTTAGTTAGTTAGTTAGTTAGTTAGTTAGTTAGTTAGTTAGTTAGTTAGTTAGTTAGTTAGTTAGTTAGTTAGTTAGTTAGTTAGTTAGTTAGTTAGTTAGTTAGTTAGTTAGTTAGTTAGTAGTTAGTTAGTAGTTAGTTAGTTAGTTAGTTAGTTAGTTAGTTAGTTAGTTAGTTAGTTAGTTAGTTAGTTAGTTAGTTAGTTAGTTAGTTAGTTAGTTAGTTAGTTAGTTAGTTAGTTAGTTAGTTAGTTAGTTAGTTAGTTAGTAGTTAGTTAGTTAGTTAGTTAGTTAGTAGTTAGTTAGTTAGTTAGTAGTTAGTTAGTTAGTTAGTTAGTTAGTTAGTTAGTAGTTAGTTAGTAGTTAGTTAGTAGTTAGTTAGTTAGTTAGTTAGTTAGTTAGTTAGTTAGTTAGTTAGTTAGTTAGTTAGTTAGTTAGTTAGTTAGTTAGTTAGTTAGTTAGTTAGTTAGTTAGTTAGTTAGTTAGTTAGTTAGTTAGTTAGTTAGTTAGTTAGTTAGTTAGTTAGTTAGTAGTAGTTAGTTAGTTAGTTAGTTAGTTAGTTAGTTAGTTAGTTAGTTAGTTAGTTAGTTAGTTAGTTAGTTAGTTAGTTAGTTAGTTAGTTAGTTAGTTAGTTAGTTAGTTAGTTAGTTAGTTAGTTAGTTAGTAGTTAGTTAGTTAGTTAGTTAGTTAGTTAGTTAGTTAGTTAGTTAGTAGTTAGTTAGTTAGTTAGTTAGTTAGTTAGTAGTTAGTTAGTTAGTTAGTTAGTTAGTTAGTTAGTAGTTAGTTAGTTAGTTAGTTAGTTAGTTAGTTAGTTAGTTAGTTAGTTAGTTAGTTAGTTAGTTAGTTAGTTAGTTAGTTAGTTAGTTAGTTAGTTAGTTAGTTAGTTAGTTAGTTAGTTAGTTAGTTAGTTAGTTAGTTAGTTAGTTAGTTAGTTAGTTAGTTAGTTAGTTAGTTAGTTAGTTAGTTAGTTAGTTAGTTAGTAGTAGTAGTTAGTTAGTTAGTTAGTTAGTTAGTTAGTTAGTTAGTTAGTTAGTTAGTTAGTTAGTTAGTTAGTTAGTTAGTTAGTTAGTTAGTTAGTTAGTTAGTTAGTAGTAGTTAGTTAGTTAGTAGTAGTTAGTTAGTTAGTTAGTTAGTAGTTAGTTAGTTAGTTAGTTAGTAGTTAGTTAGTTAGTTAGTTAGTTAGTTAGTTAGTTAGTTAGTTAGTTAGTTAGTTAGTTAGTTAGTTAGTTAGTTAGTAGTTAGTTAGTTAGTTGTAGTTAGTTAGTTAGTTAGTTAGTTAGTTAGTTAGTAGTAGTTAGTTAGTTAGTTAGTTAGTAGTTAGTTAGTTAGTTAGTTAGTTAGTTAGTTAGTTAGTTAGTAGTTAGTTAGTTAGTTAGTTAGTTAGTTAGTTAGTTAGTTAGTTAGTTAGTTAGTTAGTTAGTTAGTTAGTTAGTTAGTAGTTAGTTAGTAGTTAGTTAGTTAGTTAGTTAGTTAGTTAGTTAGTTATTTAGTTAGTTAGTTAGTTAGTTAGTTTGTTTGTTTGTTTGTTATAGAAACATGCAGAGTTATGATAAGGCGTGTGTGAGCATGTGAATTAAAACATTTTATATGATGCATTCGCATTACATTACTTTACTTTCTTACAAACGCAATTGATTTTATACCATTTAATATCCGATTTAAAACCAATTCATCGAACAGTTGGCTGAAACACATTATGGGCCAATTCATTGCGGTATTAGGAAAATGCCATCATAACAACGTTTGTCATTTTAACTGTTCGAATAAATCCGTACAGTGACAAAAATGTTCAAAAACCAAATAAAATATGTTAAAAATCACACGCACAAAAATTTATAAATATTTATACATTTTAATCGAAACAGCTTCCGTGTCACGAAGTAAAACATATATATATTGGCAATTTTTCTACCGTAGCATTTAAGCTTAACTACTTAATTCAATTGTGTTGAAAAAATATTTAAAATCTGATTTTTTACTCATTTCTTTTAAATTAAAAAAAGTAATAATAATTTTCAATATTTTCTGTACAACAAACACACGTTGTACTGTATATACATAGATGCATACGTATATATGCACTTTATTGGTAAATAACATTATCTACAATGGACTTCCGGTTTTCACAGAAACGAGCAAAAAATAACGAGCTGCAATAAGTATACGGCAAATAAGCACAGACATACAACATATTTATAAATTAAAACAAGTAAGAAATTATAGTCGGGCGTTGCCGACCATATGATACCCTACACCAATTGCGAATATTAAATTTGATTCATTTCAATAATGAAGCATTTCTGTTGAATCTTATATAGGTTCCAAATAATGTCTGTTCATGTACGGTTGTAAGCTGACTAGGAAAAATAAAAGACCGATTTCAATCATTTTCAACAGGCTTCGTCATTGGATCCAGAGAAGAGTATGTGACAAATTTTAACAGATTATATTGAAAATTGCGAGCTGTAGTGTGCACAAAACGTTTGTACGGTTACAAAGACTGACATACATAGCTTAATCGAATCAGAAAGTGATTCTGAACCGACTGATATACTTAAGGACAAATATTTTTGAGTGTTACAAACATTAGGCGTAGTTAAAAGATAAACGGCCGAAATCGGAAGGTCCGGATGTATGGGGGCTAGGGCAGAAATTGAGCCGATCCTTATAAAATGTATTATTGGGAATTATCTATATACATACATATATAAAAACGAATGTGTGTTTTCTTCAAATTTTCACAGCGTATTCCTGTATGTCAGGCAATAGGCTACTTTTTATTTCCGATCATGACGAAAATAGACAGTGTTATTTATAATTATATCAAACTTAGTTGTGCAAATTTTTGGGAAGATATTAGTCTATTTGTCGTAGTTATGAGCTAAGAGGCCCAAATCGGTAGGTCCGGTTGTATGGGGGCTAGGGCAAAAATTGGTACGTTCCTTATAAAATTTAATGTCGACATTTATGTTTATATAAAATCTATTTGTGCCAAATTTCATTGTGATACTAGTGTTTATAAGTGAATTGTGGACATTGAAGTCATTTTCTGAAGGGGATTTTGTATGGGGGATAGGATCAAATAATGCCTTTACTTTATTGTTGGGAATTATGTTTATAGAAAACTCATTTGTGCCAAGTGTTTATAAGTTAATTGTGGACATTCAAGTCATTTTCTGAGGGGGGACTTTGTATGGGCGCTAGGGTCAAATAATGCCCGATCTTTATGAAAATCACTGGAATTAAGATATATATAAAACTAAATTTTGCCAATTTTTTAGAGATAGTAGATCATTTAACATAATTATGAGGTCAAGAGCCCTATTCGGGGGGTCCGGTTGTATGGGTGTAGGACCAATATTTTTGGGTGTTACAAACATCAGCACAAACGCATAATACCCTCCCCACTATAGTGGTGTAGGGTATAATGAACAAAAAGTAAATAATATTATAAGTATGTGTGGAATGCGAATGTTACACAATCCTAGGAAAGCGTGAAAGAGAGTAAGAGAGAGCAACAAAGCAGGGACACTAGTGTAACTGTAAAAATAAAACCAGCGGCTATGAGAAAACACCAGTCAGGCATGCAAGTTATAAACAGGATGTTGCCAAAAGGGATGTGGTAAAAACACTTTCACCGCTACTCTGTGAAACCATGCACATACTCCATTAAATAAATATATTTTTCAATTATTATTATTACGATTAAAAAATGGGAAATTATTTCATTTAAAATATTGTTAAAAATAAAATATTACAAATAAATTATTTACATGCAAATATGTTAATGCATGAAATATATGTATATCTGAGGGTGGTAATGAAGTAAATTATTACTGAATTATACAACTATCTAAAAAAAATATGATTTTTTTGAAGGGCTGAGATATATGTATGTAAATGGGTATATTTTTATAATTCGGATATTATAACAAATGGGAACAAAAAATGGGAGGAGTTTCCAAATTTTACATGTCGAAGGTACTCTAATTTTAATGGGCCCCATTTTCAAAACTTAAACTCTAATACTACTTAGCTACGCTCATGTCAAATTTTATTCCGATAGGATCATGCCAACTGTATGCCATAGGTTTCAGAAAACCAGCCTTTTTATCAATAAATAACTTAGATATCTCGATATTAAGGTAAAATTCAACATAAATCACTACTTTTGAAAACTAATCATATTTTAAATATATTAATAAACTGTTTAGGGTATCAAATGGTCAGACTACATATACTTTCTTAAATTAAATTTGAAAACGTATGAGTAATATATAATTATGTTAATGCTGCAATATCACTCATACGTTTCATTTAATGATTTCTTTTAAGAACTAATTAAATTTCCATATTAATAATTTGTAATTCCACTAATTATGAACAAATTTTTATTTATAATTTTAGTTATTTTTTATATAAAAAGTTTTAATAGTTAGTCTCTCTCACAACACTCTAGCAATGGTTTCCTGTTGCAAAAATATTGAAAATTCCGTTAAAATAATCTTAAATCTTGTTGAATAAATGACATATTTATCAATCGCACTTCTCAGATTGTTGCGGAAAAAATAGTTGATTGTTAAGTGTCCTTCTCAAATTCTGAGTCGATCTGGCTATGTCCGTCTGTCCGTCTATCGGTGCAAAACACGCTCACGATAAAACAAACCAATAGAATTTTACCAAATTCACCCAAAATGTTCTTCATTTGCCTAAGTTGTTTGTTATTAAAAATGAACAAAATCGGTTCACATTTGGAAAAGTTATGAATCAAAATTTAAAACAACCTCGAAAAAAATAAGCATTTTTTACACATTCTGATGTAATTTTCTCGAAAACTATTCAATTAAATTCCATGAAAATCATCATACGTTCTTTTCTACATAAGAGCTTGATCCCTGTTGGAAATTGGCGGAATCGGACCACAATTTCATGTACCTCCCATACAAATGTTTATATTCCCGGAAAATGAGTTTATTGTTAATAACTTTTGTTAGAATGTCGATATCTTCACAAAATTGCACGTTAAAGGTTTATGTCAGAAGAATTCATACAGAAGAAAAATTTTCTGGACCGGTCCATAATTGGTCCTAGCTCCCATACAAGGACCGCTCCCGAAAATCACTTCAACGCACATAACTCATTACTAAATTAAGATATCCATACAAGACTTCAGAAAAACACTGAAGCGCACATTACCAAATAATGATATCCATAAAAATTTTGGCAAAAATTTTACTTTTGTACTCAAAAATGTTATTTTAAATTTTTTTCACAATCGGTTCATATTTGGTCATAGCTCCCATACAAGGTCCGCTCCAGGAAAGCACTTATACGCACATAACTCATTACCAAATAATGGTATCCATTCAAATTTTGGCAAAAATGTTACTTTTATATACAGAAATTTTGCTGAAGATGTTTTTTGCCGGATCGGTCCATAGTTGGTCGTAGCTCCCATACAAAGTCTCTTTCAAAAAAAATACTTAAACGCAAAAATTGGCACAAATATTACTTTTGTACTCAGAAATGTAACTTTAAAATTTATTAATTTACAATTGGTCATATCTCCCATACTAGGTCACTTCTCGAAAATCACTTTAACAGTATTTAACTAGTTGCGTTATCTTTAATAAAATTAGTTTAGTATAAACACTTTGCATACAACAATATATTTGTATTTCCTTAAACCTTTCACACACACATACAAATTATTAATTGTCGTTAAAGCCTATTTTAGGGAGCAATAAAAATATTAAAGAAAATGGTGTTTGTAATGTTCAATAAATCTTGCATTTATAGCAAGATTTAAGCTATTTAAATCTTGGGGTTTTCTATTAAAAAACACGAGAGAGCTTATTTCTACAAATATTTGACCAATTAAAAAAGTATTAATATAAAAGTAGCTGTTGGAGGGTATTTCAGATTCGGCTCAGCCGAAAATAGCATTCTAACTTGTTATTATAAGTAGTTATACAAATATTATTTATTAATTATAATTATTATTAAAAAGCTTTCATCAAGCCAATATTATCGCTTTCCATATAATTGCAGAATCTCTGTAATTAAAACAACTATTAATGCTGCTGTGTATTTACACCATTTAAAAATAAGCACACGTTTTGTTCAAGCTGCCGAATTCAAGTGGCCTTTTTATTTAGTTCATATTCTTATATTCTATTCTTTGTTTTTATCGCTTAATCCTATGACAGCTTATAGAGCTGCCAGATTGTTTTTCTTGTAATCAAGGTATATTAACTACAATATCTAACAAATGCATTTCTGATAATTTTAAACTTTTCACCTATTTAAGAAAAATATTAAATAAAAATCAAAAGGTGCATAAAAACATACATATGTTGCAACAATGACAGCCATGCGAACCCACAAGAGTAGTTGTAGGAGTTCTTTAGACACAGCAGGATAATTGTAATAATAATGATCATTAAACTTAAACAAAAACAGTAGCAAACGAATTCAACAACAATAATGATGATGTTCTCGTCGTTGGTATTTGTTGGTTAAAACAAACAATTTGGTTTTTGTGTTCAAGAGAATGGCCACTAACAAAAAAATCCACAACCAATAAGTGTAAAATATGTCAATGAGTTTTTTCTTGTTTTTCGTGTTCTCATTTCATTTCCGCCGGATTCGCGAACAATATGTTTTACTTTTTTTGCCCTTAACTTTATTTAAACATTTTTATACCCTACACCACTATGGTGTGGAGGGTATTATGCGTTTGTGCTGATGTTTGTAACACCCAAAAATATTGGTGCTAAACCCCCCTTAAAGTATACCAATCGGCTCAGAATCACTTCCTGAGTCGATTAAGCTATGTCCGTCCGTCTGTCTGTCTGTCTGTTAGGGCATTATTTGACCCTAGCCCCCATAGAAAGTCCCCCCTAGAAAATGACTTGAATGTCCACAATTAACTTATAAACACTAGTTTTACGATGAAACTTGGCACAAATGAGTTTTCTATAAACATAATTCCCAACAATAAAGTTTATAGGGATCGGCCCAAGTTTTGCCCTAGCCCCCATATAACCGGACCTTCCGATTTGGGCCTCCTCATAACTTTGTCAAATATACTACTATCTCTCCAAAAATCGGCACAACTAAGTTTGATATAATTATAAATAACACTGTCGACCTTTATAATGATCGGGCATTATTTGACCCTATCCCCCATACAAAATCCCCCTCAGAAAATGACTTCAATGTCCACAATTCACTTATAAACACTAGTATCACAATGAAATTTGGCACAAATAGATTTTATATAAACATAAATGTCGACATTAAATTTTTTAAGGAACGGACCAATTTTTTCCCTAGCCCCCATACAACCGGACCTACCGATTTGGGCCTCTTAGCTCATAACTACGACAAATATACTTATATCTTCCCAAAAATTTGCACAACTAAGTTTGATATAATTATAAATAACACTGTCAATTTTCGTCATGATCGCAAATAAAAAGTAGCCTATTGCCAGACATACAGGAATACGCTGTGAAAATTTGAAGAAAATCGGTTTAGCCGTTTAGTATTCTATAACGTTCAAACATGCAAACATATAAATACACGAACATACAAACAAACACACATTCATTTTTATATATGTTTATATATAGATAATTCCCAATAATACATTTTATAAGGATCGGCTCAATTTCTGCCCTAGCCCCCATACATCCGGACCTTTCGATTTCGGCCGTTTATCTTTTAACTACGTCTAATATACTGATGTTTGTAACACTCAAAAATATTTGTCCTTAAGTATATCAGTCGGTTCAGAATCACTTTCTGATTCGATTAAGCTATGTATGTCAGTCTTTGTAACCCTACAAACGTTTTGTGCACACTACAGCTCGCAATTTTCAATATAATCGGTTAAAATTTGTCACATACTCTTCTCTGGATCCAATGACGAAGGCTGTTGAAAATGATTGAAATCGGACTTTTATTTTTCCTAGTCAGCTTACAACCGTACATGAACAGACATTATTTGGAACCTATATAAGATTCAACAGAAATGCTTCATTATTGAAATGAATCACATTTAATATTCGCAATTGGTGTAGGGTATCATATGGTCGGCCACGCCCGACTATAATTTCTTACTTGTTTTTTAATCAAAGTGTTTGTTTACATAACTTTTACAGAAAAAATATTTGTTGTGATAAAAAATTAATATTCATCACTTTGTTAAAAAAATAAATAAAAAGCGAGTATGAATTTATAGTCTTCCATGCTCGACCATGTGATACTCTACACCAGTTATGAATGACCAACAAACGGATAGAACCAGAATACTTTATGAGCTTACGACTGATATTTCGATGTGTGATGGAATAAATTTTGTTTAAGGTAATAAAAAACGTTAAGTTTATGAGTGCATATTTATGTAAGTAATTTATTTTATTAAGATAATCATATTAATTTCATATAACCGTATGTTTGTCTTTTAATTTTACTCTCCTTTGATAAGCTAGAAAATATTTTACCGATTCATTAAAGTTTCACTGTAGACACATTAATGTTATAAAAGCAAATCTTCACACTCAAACACTTTAAAGAAAAAGTTTAAAATATTTAGCTTTTCACCACTGGCTTTCTCGCCCTCTCAACTAAACAAAACAATAAACTGTGATAAATGGCTGCTTGGATGGCTGGGTTGCCTGTTTGGTTTAGTTAGATCGCTGGTTAAAATAATGCAAACGTTATGTATTTGTTGCTGGTGAAAAGTGTATGTGCTTATGTATTGGTATGTGTTATAGTTATATGGCTATGTTTGCTGAAAGGTGTTTCGAATACAACCTTTAAGGTCTGGGATTAAATAAATTTGAGCTGTTATACAAAAGTTTATGTTTTTGGACTAATTTAGTTAGATGTCATTGATAAGTAATTTTCAAAGTTCTCGTTGATAATTTTTCTGAAGTCTAATTTCTAACATAAAATTATTGCAAACAAATTAACTGATCACAATCTATTTATGGGGTTTCTGTAAATTTGTACATAAATAAACAGTATTGTATGAAACCTAAGCAACTTTAAAGTTTCATAGATGACGGCTCTGCGGAAGGAAAGATACCCACTGAAGAAAATCCTTCGTACATTTACAAAAATGATTACCGACTTCCTTCATCTAAGACTCTTAGTTAGTTTACCCATTGTTATAATAGCCCAAGACTAATGCTAAGACTAGACTAAGATTATTCGCATATTACTCAGTCAGACCACTCTACCATACTCAACAGTCTGGGAGAAATCCCGAACAACATTTACTACTACATGCCCAAACTATCTCTTGACAAAAGCTTCTTCGTGTTGATCCAATACGATCCAAATAAGATGTAATCAGTACTCGAGTTTCGTTCAAACTCCCCGATCAGTGTGATGCAGGCTAAATTGGTATGTTTCTACCTAATATACGGAGTTGATATTTAAAAGTTATACTTCACTGTTTAGAGAACACACTGACACTTTTACCGGCTCAAAGAGCTTGCACAAACCACGTGGTCAATTGTGGCAACATACAAAAAATGCAAGGATCTTGTGACCAACTTACAACCATATACAATAACAAGCCTTATTATATCTTCCAAGAGCACTACAACGGAACAAAATCATAATGATTACTGGCCTTTTGGGCTTCAAAGGTTTGAATATAAAAAGTAACGACTTCGAAGACGATGCATAATTACTTGGTCAATGTAAGATCCTGGGCGGACACAGATTCATCGCTCCAATCAACCACTTTCCACCACAATTTAAATGATTTATGCTGGATGAATATCTAGAATGATATACTCCTTTGATGACAAACTGGTTCCAGTGTAACTTGGTCAACGTGCTTTAATACGCTGATCCATTTTCTTTTAAGATATCACAAATGAATCAATATGGACCTACTTACATAACTTATAACTTTTGCT
The DNA here is from genome assembly GCF_015586225.1 of Lucilia sericata. Taxonomy (NCBI): domain Eukaryota; kingdom Metazoa; phylum Arthropoda; class Insecta; order Diptera; family Calliphoridae; genus Lucilia; species Lucilia sericata. Next base: position 92,339 of record NW_023995458.1, on the reverse strand, counting down.
CGAACTCGTCCTTTTTACAGACTAACTGTTTAGATATTATATTTTTATTTCCCCTAATTCTATGACCATCATTCAGATAGATAACTTATAACTTTTGCTCGAACTCGTCCTTTTTACAGACTAACTGTTTAGATATTATACTTTTATTTCCCCTAATTCTATGACCATCCCTCTGTAAAACGTGGCATTGCAATAGTTTTCACTCGAATTTTAAGCAATTCATCACCTGTCTTGTATTCGGTCTTCCACTTCGAAATATCAAACAAACAGGTTTTATGAGGTATTCAGATTGTACTGGTTAATCCAAAACTTGAATTTCCAACCGCTACTGTATGTAAGTGTGTGCGTCTATGTGTGAGAGTGTTTACATTATTGTTTGTTAATTACAAACATTTTATCGGTTTGTTATATTGTTGTTTTTGTTCTCATTATTTTTGTTTTAACCTGCCTACCTGTACTAACATCAAAACTCATTCAAGCATACCAAAACAAGAAACAAACTCATACATACGCCAATGAGAAATAGATGAAAGTAGAAGTGTGTGTTAGTATAGAAAACAAAGGGCAAACTTCTGGTATATTTGTTTAACCCTACTTTTGTTTTTGTTGTTTATAATGTATGGTTAACCTCATATGTAACAACATGTGGTTGTAGTTGGTGGCATTTTATTTCACACTTATTTTTTTTTCGTGCTTTTTTGTTGTATTGTTTAAATGTCTGCATTTTATTTTGCAAAATGAAAATGTTTCTCATAATAATGAAAATATGTAGAAATAAACCATGATGAACAACAACGCGTATTCTTGTTTCCATATAACAATGGACGTTTGTCGGTTCAAATCGAGGTACTTTTGGGGATTTAAGCGGAAGTAGCAAGTTTTTTAAATATCCCGTTCACACATATACATACATATAATGTAGTAATTGTGTTTCTATTTTTGCTCTTAATACTAGTATTATTAAGCTAGTGTATGTGTATGTGAATATGGATACTGTTTATTTTTACTTTAGTGTATACGTTTTTAAATACTCTTTAAATGCGTGCTTTTGTTTGCGTAATGTTTTGGCCACTGTGTTAATGTGATTTTTAACATTCTTCCCCTTGTGGGGCCTTTTGTTGTATTTATTATTAAACTTCGTATTTTTTTCAGCTGTTAATTGTTCTTATTCTTTTACGACTATTTACCAGTAACATAAAGTGACAACATTCAAAATGTAATCGTGTTGTATAAGTAATATATGAATATTGTATATTAATCAAATATTGCTCATTCGCCAAGGTGTTTTTTTTTTTTAATAAAAGGGAAATAAATATATAGGTTCAAAACATGGTTTTTCAATTATGTATGTATATATTTATGTTGTATTGTCGAATTTATATTTTGTATTTGGATTACATAATCTTATCGCGGATGGGTTCATAATTTACCAAATAAAAGAAAAAACTTCTTTGTTATTCAATTTAGCTATAAATTATTAATTAGTTGCATACTACAAATATTTAATAATAACACAGTGCAACGGAAAAAAAATAGTAAAATAGTAATCAGTTTCTCAGGCTCATATCTTGCAAACCGTTCTGAATTTTGATTTATTCTCTGAGACAAAATTGTAGCTCTTGTCTTAAACAACATATAAAATCAAAAGAATACATCATCTTCAACATCAAAATCGCAAAAAAACTTAAAAAAAATAGATTTTTTTACAAGTGCTTCTCCAAATTAGGCGTATACTTAATATTTGTAATTATCAATAACGTATACGCAAGGGTGTTGTTAACAAAAGCAGTGCAATTTAACAATATAAAACTTTACACTTGAAATGGATAAATGAAGATGAAGTTTTTATACCCTACACCACTTTAGTGGGGAGGGTATATTGGGTTTGTGCTGATGTTTGTAACATACAAAAATCGTCCTATACCCACCTTAAAGTATACCAATCGGCTTAGAATCGTTTTCTGAGTCGATTAAGCTATGTCCGTCTGTCCGTCCGTCTGGCTGGCTGGCTGTCCATGTAAACCTTGTGCGCAAGGTACAGGTCGCAATTTTCAAGATAATTGAATGAAATTTGGCACACACTCCTTTTTCGGCCCAAGGGCGAAGCCTATTGAAAAAATCGGTCTATTATTTCACCTAGCCCCCATACAATAGAACCTCCCGAAAAGGGCTTCTGAGCTCATAATTATGTTAAATATTCCTGTATATTGATAAAAAGCGGCACAACTAAGTTTTATACAAGCCTTGATGACCTTGCCAAATTTCATAGAGATCGGGCCTCATTTGACCCTAGCTCCCATACAAAGTCCCCTTCAGAAAATTACTTGAATGCCCAAAATTAACTTATAAACACAAATATAGCGATGAAATTAAGCACAATAAAATATTATGTAAATATAAATATATTCACAAAATGTTATCAGGCTTGGTCCATATTTGCCCCTAGCCCCCATATAAAGCTTCTTTCAGAAAATTAGTTTTTCATCCATAAATTGCTTAAATGTTTCGGAACAAGGTAATAGAAGATAAATGCTTTATTATGAAAAATAAATCACATTTAATATTCATAACTGGTGTAGCGTATCATATGGTCGGTCACGCCCGACTATACTTTCTTACTTGTTATGATTTTATTTATATGTTCAAAATTTTTGTTCTTTCTTGGTTCAGAGAGTAAATCAAGAAAGAAATTGATTACTTTTTTGCAAAAACGACACCGAAGCACAGTAGTCGAAATTAATGATCTGGCGTCATTAAATTCAAATTTCAAACTTACAAATTGGTAAATGTTGTTTTTGTCTTACAAATTACGGACATTCAACTCATTAAATTGATATTTTCCATTTGGCTTTACCATAGCTATTAGCAGTCAAAAATATAGTTTGTTGCATAAAATAAATTTGAAGAATGTAATGGCAAAGTGCATTTTTCCCAATATAAACTGAAAAATTTACTATAGAAAGTACCCTCTATCGAAGAGCATTTCGTGGAATAAAACTTTCGGGATTCTACCGTATTCGTCCCAATTCTTTTATAAAGTTTTATTTGTTGTTATTACGAAACCACTGAAAGGGTGTGCCCGTATTTTTTTTTTTTTTTTTTTTTTTTGAATCACAATTTTTAACCCTCGAATTAATTTAATAACAACATATTGCGGTAAGAATACTAATTTAATGTTGCTGTTTTTGGGCTTTATTTTAATATAACTCATTCCAAAACTTTGGGAGCCCATTAAAAAGTGCATGACTTTGGGCAAACCTGGGAGACACAGTTCTTTTATCACATAGTGGTTTTCATATATGGTTACATTTCAATGACTTAAAAAATTACACACATTGCACATTGGGGTCTCCTTTAAGTAAACTTGGCATAAAGTAAATATTTAGAAATGTTTTTTTTTAATAAAAATTTAGTATGCCTAAAAAGCTATGTTTTTAAAGCCTAGTACATCGGTATGTAAACCACATATTATCATGTTAGCGATTTTTAGAGACAAAATATAGGAAATAAAACTGCTCTTCGCATAATTCCCTAACCCTATATAACTGTAAATAGAACTTTCTCTAAAAAATTCAAAAATCTTCCAGAAAATGCATTAAATTTGGTAATTATGATATATATAAATGTAATAAAAATATGTTGTAAATGAAATTTTGAAAATTTTGCAAAAAAAAATGCATTAAGTGCAAGTTTTTCTTTTTTACTTCGAATCTAGAGGACTTCTTCTATCCATCGATACCCATAATTTATACCAAAACATTGTAGCTTTGTTAATGCCTAGTTTTGTTCAGGGAGACCCTACTGTGCATTGTAATACAAATTTACAATAACTAAAATATAAACGTGTTGTATACGTAATATATAAATATGGATTAAACTCAAATATTACTCATACGCCACATATGGCAATATTTCTCAGAAGGTTTTTCATTTGGAAACAAATTCTAAAATGAGTAGAATGAAAGTATGTATGAGTTTAGGTTTTGAATTTGAATCTCATGTTACATGTCCAAAGGTCACCAAAGTAGGACTCTTCGTATAAGTAACAAACTGAGATTTTTTTTAACACAAAACATTTCATCAGCGCCTGTCTATCGTTACGATGTCCTCAATAATTGCAAAGCTATCAAATAATGTCGAAAATAAACCATTTTTAAATCAATGTAATTTATTCAAAAGAATTTTGTTGCAGAATACCTCCAATATTGATCAAGAGAAGTCCAACAATTCTATACCAGTCTTAATGAAGTATACTCATCGATCAAGTGTCAACAAAATTGCCAACTATTTGACTAAAAAATCAATTGGAAAACAGTTGAGCACATCAAAGGTCGATATACATATATTCTTTTGAGTGTATTTCGTATATTGTGTTTATTTCCTGTTACTATACAATATACAAATCGGTTTATATGTATTTGTGTTTACTTATGTGCATGTGATTGCGTATATGTATGTGTAATATTATTATTATTGTGTATTTTAGTGGTTTTCCTCTGTTGGCCTGGGTAGAGCAGCAGAAAACCATTCATATATTTTAATTGTGGTTTTAAATTTATATTAATTTTTTGTTTCCAAATTGTGTTTTAATTATCTATGAAAAATGTAAAAAAGTGAAAAAATTTGTTATTAAATAAACAAAATGTGATTTTTTCCGTAGGATAATTTATTAAGTATATCAGGCAACACGAATTTTAATCAGGCTTATACACGAGAGTAAATAAAAGGGTTAACAGTAAAAAAATTTTAGGTATGAGAGTATAACAATCCCCTAATAACTCCTTAATAAACCTAATAAGCTTATGTTTATGTTCATAATGTAATGGTATACATACACATAATCATTGCGAAATATTTTGTTACAAAATCCTAAGCCACATAACAAAATATTTTACCAATAAGCAGATTTAAGCAAATGTTATGAACATATTTGTTCAGTGTTATATACAATATTGGTATTATTTTCTATGCTATAGTATTATTAGTATTAAATTGCATTATTGAAACTATCAGTTTGAAATATCAGTTTTACATATACTTAGTTTAGTGTATGCAATATGTAACATATACCCATCTTAGTATGTTTTTTGTATGCAATTTGTAACCACAACACGTTTCTGTCATATAACCAGCTTCATTACTTTTCTTCTACTTGCAATTTTATTTCTTTCTAGTGTTCATTTCTCTCTTTTTGGTTATAGTCTGCGAAGTTTCGAAAAAATATATAAAGAAAAAATTCTTACAAAGGCAGTTTCCTATAGGAAATGTTAAAGCTTTAAAGTACTATGATCACATATGTAAGTGATCACAGATTGTGATTCATTTTCTAATTATATGTTTTCTATAATAATTTTTGATTAAAAATCTACTTTTGGAGAGGCATTTTGGTGATCATAGACATATGAAAGATCACTGTTCGAAGTTTTTTGAAAAACTAACTTTTTAACGTAAACCATAATTTTTTGGAAAACGAATAAGAGTACTGTACAGATTGTTTTTCTTTCGTTAATTAAAAGCCTATAAATTAATCGATCTGAGATCGAATGATCACAGATCGATGCTCATATCTTCTTAAAAGTATTTTTAGACAAATTTTTAGTGAGATTTCGCTGATAGCAGATTATGCTTGAAAAATATAATTTTAGTATGAATGATCACTGATCGTGATTCTTTTGAGGACTACTCTTTTCACTTCAAGGATAAACTTTTGGTGAAACAAACAAGAGTACTTTACAGATTGTATTTCTTTCCTTTTATTAACTTTCAGTTTATTAACTGATCTATTTGTGATCGAGTGATTACAGATCGATGCTAGGGTCTTCTTAAAAATCTAGTTTGCAAAGATATTATGGATTTTAGATCTATTTTTTGTGAAAAATTTGGCTGATTGAAGATCACGATCGATTTTTCAATTAAAGAATATGAATGATCATTGATCGAGTTTCTTTTGTGGAAACATATACTAGTACTGTACAGTTTGTATGTCTCTCCTGTCTATTAATTGATTCTATGTCTATTAATTGATCGTTCTGAGATCACAGATCGAGGCTCAATTCTCGAAATATTCAAGCGACTTATTTATCATCAACATCGCTATATAATATAAATCTAAAGAATCACAAAAAATTATCGCTACTTAAATTAAAATAAAAACACCTCTTTTTTAAAACCCTTTATTCCTTAGCCTTATTTTTTCTTATAAAATAAAGCCGTCAGGCATGTAGGACCTGTCAACAGAATCCAATAAATATTGTATAACAAACACAAAATCGTCTAACGACAGTGTGTAGACATTAAACTAGGAAAACGAATATAAATAACTAATACTATGTATTAGTTTTAAGGATAACTGGTTTAAAATAAAAAATTCTTTAAAAAACTTTGATTTACTATATTCAATGCTACAATCGGTTCAATTGTTGTTTAAAATTCAACTTTCTTAGATAAAGTATCGATAAGATTTTTAAATCGACTACTTATATCGACTACTACATATAAAGAGACAATTGATATCCTCGCTTCATTAAAAAAGTAAATACTTAGACATTATAAATCTGCCGGATTATGACCCTCCATTTGCTCACTTATACTAATAAAATACTGCACAAAAATGTGGGACTATAGTTCATTCATTCCACACATTTAAACATTCAGGGTTACACTTCAATGTGAATTTCTTTAAATCAAATGTGAAATGTATGCAAAAACTTAAAATGGTAAAATCATGCATGACATTGCATTTCCGTTAAAAAACTCTTACGTTTTTCAATACCTTACAGCAGTAAGAGTTTAAAGTGTTTAGTGAGCTTGTGCTAATGTCTGTATTATTCGAATCTTTAGGGCTAAAAACGGCTATATCTCCTAAACCATAAAGATACAGAATACAATGGAATATGTTACAAAAAATCGCGACTTCAGTTTCAATTCCGCTGGAAACATGCATAGAGGCCAAGGTAATGCAGACCTCTTTCGACGAAAACCACACTATGCAATTGAGGTTGCTGTAGTTTGGATGTAGTGAAGTACCACGATAACCACCCAAAAAAAGAGCTTTTACAAAGAGGGTGCCGATGAAAACTGGATGCAGTAAGTCTATTGTAATCTTTTTGGTGATTAATCCTCAATAGTTATAGATCTCTAAGTTACAATCCAGTCGAACTTGACCGACTGTACTTCCTTACATGTATCTATTTGTTTTTGTTTTTAATATTATTCTTTTAGTTTGTATAAATATGTAAGTATATGAATTCTTTTATTGGTTTTCACTCCTTTACACACACCCTTATGTACACCAATAAAAACTTTTGACATTTAAACAAAAAAAAAAGAATGTTCTGAAACTGTAAGAAGCTTTTGTTCAGTCGACTTATTACCTTATTGTTCTTATACTTGTTGTTGTTTGTTGCAAGTTGTACTTGTACTTTGTATACAAAATACTACACTTACATAAATACATATGTATATTAATATAGTAGTTGTACACGGTATAATTTTGTGATTGAAATTTAGTTTTCAATTTGTAACGGAAACCGGAAGTTGTTAACAAACATTACAAGAAAATAAATTTTATGATGGTAGAGAGTAAATGAATGGAATAGAGAATTGTCTGCAATGAATACTAGTGTGTAAGAAGAAAAACCGAAACCGAATCTGATATCAGCTTTTTATACCCTACACCACTTTAGTGGGGAGGGTATATTGGGGCTGTGCTGATGTTTGTAACATGCCCACCTTAAAGTATACCAATCGGCTTAGAATCGTTTTCTGAGTCGTTTTCGTTAAAATCGGTCCATTATTTCACCTAGTCCCCATACAACAGAACCCCCCGAAAAGGGCTTCTGAGCTCATAATTATATTAAATATGCCTGAATATCGATAAAAAGCGGCACAACTAAGTTTTATACAAGCCTTGATGACTATGCCAAATTTCATAAAGATCGGGCCTCATTTGACCCTAGCTCCCATACAAAGTCCCCTTCAAAAAATTACTTGAATGTCCAAAAACATATAAACACAAATATTGCGATGAAATTCAGCACAATGAAATTCAGAACAATGAATTATAATGAAAAATAAATCACATTTTATATTCATAACTGATGTAGGATATCATATGGTCGGTCACGCCCGTATATACTTTCTTATTTGTTTCTATTAACCACTATTTTCTAACGTTCTTCGATGTCATCAAAAAAAATCGGTGGAAAACAAAATAATATTTCACTATGGTTTTGCCAATATTGCATAGCTTAAGTTTGACCTTCACAGTTTATGGGTTAACATTATTCGATTTTACTAAAACTTCGAGCTAAATTTTTGCAGAATGTATTTCTATAAATATAAAGTCAGAGACGGCCACTATTCGCAACTTCAGTAAAATTACGGAATTTTATATTTGGGACACTATTTAACAGCGGACACTTGCACAAACACGCACAAAACCTCTCGAAATAAACAAAAATATGTATTAAACACTCTTAGAATACTTTTCATTAGAAATTAAATTGCCCTGTTTCCCTTTGTGTTGAATCTTTGAATCTCTAAGCATTTTGGACTTTTGTTTCTAGTGGTAGCAGTGGAAAGATTTTTTTCTATATCCTCTTGTCCTGTTAACAAGTGTTGTTTTGCATTGCACTGCACAATTTCGCGTTGACATTTCCATTAACTATAGAAATGTTTATTAGTGGAATTGTTGTTTCAGTTGTTGTGTACAAGTTTTCGAATCCTTTATGCTAAATTAAAAAAAATGCTGGTTATTGTCGAATGTTGTTTTCAAATTGCCTTATATGTACATAGGAATTGCTAAGAGAGCAGATTTAAAAGTTGGAAGAGAAATTTAGTAATTATTTGAATTGAAACCAAACACTTTAAGAATTTAGTCAAGGACAAGGAAGTTAATCTAACCCCTTGATAAATACGAAATTTTTGAATTTTCATAGTTTTTGAAAAAATTTCTATTGAAACGAAATACTAAGTAGGCATCTTGCATACAACCCTCGTATTAATATGCATTAATGTGTGTGTTTATGTATGGCTTGTGCACATTAGAAAACATGATTTATAGTACACTATATTGCGTATTTGGGCCACCATAGGATATTGTTGTCATCGTCTATAAATGTAGTTCCCTTTTTATACCCCATCAGTGGTGATAGAGGGTATATATGACTTTGTCATTCCGTGTGTAACACCAAGAAATATTCATCTGAGACCCAACAAAGTATATATATTCTGGGTCCTTATCAAAATCTAAGTCGATTTAGCTATGTCCGTCTGTCTGTCCGTCTGTCTGTCCGTCTGTCTGCCTACAACACGCTCACGTTAAAACTAAGCAAAGAAAGTAAACCAAATTCACCGAAAATATTCATTGTTGTCCTAAGCAGTTTGGTATTGAAAATGAGCAAAATCGGTTCACACCGGGAAAAGTTATGAATCAAAATTTAAAACAACCTCGAAAAAAATAAGCATTTTTTTACACATTCTGGTGTAATTTTCTCGAAAACTATGCAAGATAAATTCATGAAAATCACCATAAATTCGTTTCTACACAAGACCTTGAGCCGTGCTGAAAATTGCCCGAATCGGTCAACAATTTCATATACCTCCCATACAAAAGTTCATATTCCCGGAAAATGGGTTTTTTGTTAATATCTTCCGACAAAATGTCGATATCTTCACAAAATTTTGCAAATTAAAATCTTATGTCAATAAAATTCATTAAGAGAAAAAATTGTCTGGATCGGTCCCTAATTGGACATAGCTCCCATACAAGGTCACCTCCCGACAATCACTTAAACGCTCATAACTCATTACCAAATATTGATATCCATATATTTAGCAAAAATATTGCTCTTATACACATAAATTAAACTATAAAATTGTTTTACGATCGGTCCATATTTGGACATAGCTCTCATACTAGGTCCCCTCCAGAAAATCACTTAAATGCGCAATATTCATTACCAAATAATGATTTAGATACAGAATTTTGAAATTTTGTCTTTATATACATAATTGTTCATAGCTCCCATACAAGGTCCTTTTACGAAAATCTCTTAAACGCACATTACTCATTACCAAATAAAGCAATTGATACAAAATTTGGCACAAATATTAGTTTTGTATACAAAAATTCTATTTCAAGATTTTTTCACGATCGGTTCATAACAGGGGTGCGGTCGGTCCCATACAAGGTTCACTTCAGAAAATCACTTAAACGCATTATCAATTTGTGTAGAACAAAATTATATATATGTAATTTGAAAATCCTTAAATCTTTCACACACATGCATACATGCAAATTACTAAATATCGCTAAAACATATCTTAGGGAGCTATAAAAATATAAAAGGCGTTTGTAATGTTCAATAAATCTTGGAATTGTAATGATTTAAACTGTTTAAATCTTGGGACTTTTCTATTTAAGACATAAGAAAACTTATTTCTACAAATATTTAATCATTTAAAAATCTATTAGTATCTGGTGGAGGGTATTTAAGATTCGGCTCAGCCGAATATAGCACTCTAACTTGTTTGATTATTGGTCCTTCTTCTTTCATTGCATGCCTTTTACTTGCAAATGTATAGATGCAAATAGTTGCATAGTTGCTGGTTGAACACTTTATACAACAAGACATTCATTATATTTTGCCTTCATGTTGGATTAAAGGGAAACAATTTTACTCGTATTAATAAATTAAATACATAACCTTTTTTGCTTGTAATGGATTTTGAAAATATTTCGTTATTTATAGGTTAGGATATAAGTTGATATACTCTTTCTTTCAACCCCTCAACATGTTATACTAATGGTAAAGTAATATAGGTAGATTCGTTCTTCCATCTTCTGTTAATGCTTACTTCTCATAGCGTGTTGGGAATTTCCGTTTTTTGTTAGAAATTTCCTTATTTCGCTAATGCGTCAGCACTGTTATTGTCCCCGATTATTACTTTCCAATAAGATTTTCTTTAGGAGTCGCAACTGTCTATACAATTGCGGCAAAGGACACCCCTGATAGTTTTGTAGCTTTGACCGTAAATAGAATCCTACTCACACATAAAATCGATCACAGAAAAACCGATTTTTGCTGAGAAATAGAAACGATTGGGCCGACTAAGGTTGATTTTAGTTTTTTCACATAAAAAAATTTTGATGAGAAAAAAAATAAAACACAGCTTAGCTGCGTTTTTACGATTGGGAACCTATTTAAGGAAATGGAACCGGTATTATGTTTTTCATATAATAATCGATTTTAATTTGAAAATTTAGGTGATCACAGTTTAACCTCCTTTTTGGCCACTATTTAAGAAGAGGCTCACTCCTTTTGGTTTGAACAGATGTAGTCTAAAGATTCCAATTAGAATTTTAACGAGTTATTGTTTAATTAGAGCTTTTTCCAGTAAATGCGAATATATTTAAAAACAAGTCAGAGAAAATGGCTAGGAAATAGGTTTCACGACGAACTGAGGAGTATTGCTGGGAGCAATCTATTAGATTTTATCAGAAAAATAAGCAGGTTTGCGATTATTGCAAGGATTCGGAACTCTTATCATATTTCTGCCACTTCGACATCTGAATCTATTGTCTTTTCAGAAACTAGGTTATGTCCCTCTTAATTCTCTGCTTCGCTCCAAAGTATTTGTTTCTCCTTTTTTTGTTCTGCTGAAGAATAAGCAGGTTTTCGACTAAAGCAACGATTCGGAATTGCTATCACACTTCTACAACTGCAACATCTGAATCTATTGTCTTTTCAGAAACAAGATTGTGTCCCTCATAGTTCTTTGTTTCGTTCCATTCCCCGCTCTCTCTTCTTCTGTCTTCATTATTTATTTCCTCCTTTTTTGTTCTACTGAATAAAATCAACGTTCTCCGAGTGTCGTTGTTATAATGGTATGGTACATAACTCTTTCAAACCTAACCTAAACTACATATTTAAATAGAACAATAATAAAAAAACACCATTATGTTAGACATTCTAATTTATAAATCATTTATTTATAATTGGTTTTATATACCCTTGTGATTGATTTCTTTTGTTTTTGCATTTCTTTTTTTTCTATGGTTTTTTATTTTCCATTTTGATAAAATACTTTAAAACATAGTTATTTTTTTCACTAAATATTTGTTTTCTTTTTTATATAATAATACGTTTAATTAATTAACAACAATATAAACTAATTTTATTTTTATTATTTAAATATATATTTTTTTAATGACGGTGTATTCAATTTCCATTCACGATATCTTTTTTTCTTTTACATTAAGTTTTATGCTCTTTTTTTAGGTTTTCTTACTAAATTTAAGTTTTAGATTTATTTTGTTTATTTAATGGACATGTTTTCTGATTGTGAATACAATCAAGAAATGGAAATTAGAAAACTGATTAAAGAAACAAAATAATAAAATATTTACAATAAAAATTATACATGTACAAAGAAAATAATAATTTAAAAAAATAGTTAAGAATTTTTTGTTATATAGATTTGTTAGTTTTTTTTTTTTTTGTTTAAAGCTATAGCAATAGAAATGTGTGTAACAAAAATGTCTTTAAATAGTAAATTTTAGATTAAGTATAAGTGTGTGTTTAAATAATGATACGTTTCCATTTTTTTTATAAATTGCAATAATTTTTGTTTTTCTTAAACGTTTAGAAAATAAAATATTTTGCAATATTTTATTTTCTAATTAAATTTATGGGGTTTTAAATACATAATCATTTACATATTAATAAGAATTTATAAACTTTAGGGTGGACCCGTTTTTATGGAAATGTTCCGAGTGAAATGAAAGCTTGTTTCTTTTTTAAAATAACATTCCTCAAAATTTTTGAACTGAGGTCAATATTTGTTTAGCTGGATTTTCGTCGGAAACAATTAGCAATTTCTATTTTTGGGACCACCCTTGTAAACATAAATTTAAGAATTATAACAGTTACAACATGTTTATTTAAATATTTGCACAAAAATGTCATTAAAACGAATTAAACTAAATGTAATTGAATTTGTTTTGAACAAAATTAAGAAGTTTAAAATGTTTATTAAGTTTTTAAGTTTTTTTATTACTTTCCTTACCGCAACTTCTTCTTGTTGGTTTCCCACTACAATGTTATTAATCACTTCAAGTGCAAAAATTAATTTACTATAACTTTAATATACCACAATGTTTTCAAACTATTCCTGGCAAAAGCCTTCAGTCTCTTCGATGGCAAATGTTAATTTCTCCACTAGCTGATCATAACTCTTATAAGGTGGCAAATCCAAACGATTGAAGCAGGTGTGTGAGCGTGGCAACCAGGTTTCCTTGCCCACCTTTTCAATGCAGAAACGTTGTGGCCCATTCGAGCCCATTAGTTCGGCAAAGCCGCCCACGGGCACACGACAAGTACCAGTGACAAATTGCAAAAGTCGAGCCCGTTTTTCATTATCCGTATCACGTACAAACTAAAGGTGATTAATTTAAATAAGTTTATTTTTTGCAACGTATACTTTTTCAATCCTACTAACCTGCCAAAACCAAACCACTTGTTTAGAATTACGATTGTAGTGTCGATAGATGGTGTTACGTTGCCAATCGTCAACATCCACATCTTGCATGCCGCATAGTATTAACTCCAATTCACGTTCATCAAAATATTTTAACCATTCGAGTGGTACTACTTCATTGAAACCTTCTAAAAAGGTTTTTGTTTGTTGTTCAATACCACTAATATTTTAAATTAAAATCACATAAAAAAATTAACAAACTTTATAAACATAACTCCCCTCCTCCTATACACTTACCGTGTCATTCTCCATTCGGTCATTAACGTTATATACTCTTCTTTATTTTCTTCTGTCACTTTCTCCTTTTCACCATTTTCCTTCAATTCATGGTGGATGATTTGTCCCAACACCTCAAAGTCCACACTAAACCACAGTTCCAAACCGCACTCGTCGATATTATTGTCACGCACCCATATTAAGGAATTATAAAATTCTGGATCGATCGTTTCAATGTCTTTAATGGTTAGTTTTTTATTTAACATGCGCTTGTAGAATGGCATCGTGAAGCCGGAGTAGATGAAACGTCCATGATATAGAGCCATGGCTATAAAGCGTCCGATAAATTTAAAATATTGCAAATGATCGGGATTAACGTAAGAGGCGGGATTGATTTGTAGACTATAGTTATTTTTGTTGGCATACTCGAAAAGGCAATACATGGGATTGAGTACCTCGTGTGAGAGTAGGAAAAACCATTCACGCGATACACCGCCATAATCGAGACCTTCCTCACCGCGGAATATGATGTAGAGACGACGACGCAACTCGTAGGCTGGCAAACGCATTATCTGATGATAGGAATCTTCGAAAAGGGTCTGGCGAGTAACAGTGATTTTGATGTGTGAGGGCAGAGCATTGCTCTGGCAGAGGTAACGAAACTGTGAAAGTTTCCAGCGGAAACTGCGCTCATAAGCCCGTGGTACACCGTATACCCCTTTAGCACCCTTGGGTGCACCCGGACGAGGATCTTCAAAGGTTGTACGTCGAGCATTGTGATCCACAAAGAATCTTTCGCCCGTCGCGGTGTAGCGTATCTCCCAACCTGGTGGCAGAGGTCCTTCATTGATCAAACTAACTTCTTGTCCCTGAGTACGTGGATCTTCCCATTGTGTTGTACGATTTTTGTGATTTACAAAGTAAACACGATTGTCCGATTGTACTTTTTTCTCCCAGCCATCTGGCAGGGGACCCAAGCTGTCTTCATCGTCTTGTGTGGCTGCAGCTGTAACGGCTGTAGGCTGTTGCTGTTGTTGGCCATAGAGGAATCTTTGATTACCTTGTGCTACCACATGGGCGCGCTGTCCCTGCCAGTGCTGGAAGTGCATTAGACGTTCACTGTTCGGTCTTTGCCAAGTGGTGGTGCGTGTATTGTGATCAACATAGTACACTCTTCCTCGTGGATCTTTGCGTATTTCCCAACCGGGTGGTAGTGGTGTGGGTTTCTCCCAATATGTCGAACGAGTGTTGTGATCAACATAGTAACGGCGACCATACTGATCGAATCGTATTTCCCAACCAGCAGGCAGTGGTTCATCGTCAGCCTGTGCAGCCTGTAATTGTTGATCCGTTACATTTGATACCGGCAAACCATTGCCCATGAGGGACTGTTGATCATTAGCCCCAACGGGTAACATACCGCCTACGGCTCCTTCCATCATGGTTTGAGCTGGTGTCTGTTGCCCAGGTACTGCACCATTTGCATATAATTGCGACATGGGTCGTCCATTTGTGGCAGCAGTCGTTGCCGAGGGTCCATTAACCCGTTGATTATGTACCATTTGCATTTGCTGCTGCTGTTGTTGTTGTTGTTGCTGCTGCTGTTGCTGTGCAGCCATAGCCGCAGCCGTTTGAGGATCCCAAGTACCACTAGGAGGTGCTGGTGCTCTACGTACAGCACCAGTTTGTGGTATCATTGCACCCGAACTACTGCTACGTTCTAAATTACCATTTTGCATGGCTACAGGAGATCGGCCGGGACCCACGCCACCACTTTCACTAACACTACCCGTCGAACGCATACGCACACGTGTTCTAACACCGCCATAAATCATACAACTACGCCCGGGAGCAGCTGCTGCACCTGATGCTGTCGCTGCACTTCCGCCACCATCACCTCCAGCATTCGGCATTAATGAACCATTACCATTTTGTATCATCACATTGGTCATATCCAATTTTAGACCATTCAATATGGCCACCAGTTCACCACTTTTCGTTTGACGATTATCCGATTTAGAGGTGACCAAGAGATCCATACTCACTTCTAGGAATTCACAACGTCCATTATAATGCTGCAAAATGTGAGCCAAACTAATTGTTCGCTCACCGAGCATGGCATCCTTGCGAAAACTAGAATGATCCAATACCTTGAAGTGTAAAACTGAATGGGGCGTTATCTAAAAGAAATAAATTGTTTTCAATTCTCTTGATGTTTTATTTGGATTTTTTTTTTTTCATTGTTTTAATGGAGATGAATGTAAGCCAAAACAAAAAAATGCAAATTGTAGTAAAAGTAAAATAATAGATTTGTTAGTACATGGATAAAAAGAGATCAATATATTGGGAGCAATGTTAATCTAAAACTACGTTCAACAAACTGAGTTCCTGAATATTGAACGATAATTTCTTTCGTATATCGCATTATAAGATTTTTCCACCAACATTTTTAACATGAAGCTTTTAACCGGTCCGATAGCGGAATAACTGTATTTTTCGTATCGTTTTTTCAACACGATGCGCCAGTCAAAATCTTGTATTTTATAGTTTTAAATTTCATTTCTCTGAAGTAAGGAATATAGAACCCACTACCTTACATCTACTCTCACCATAAAAGAAACTATTCAATATATAAAAGAACATCTACTGTTTCAAATATATTCTGTTTTCCTCTAACCGCGGCTGTATTCAAAATATATAAAGAAGCTAATTTAATTTAACAACGATTGGAAATGTAAATATCATAAACAAGGCCAAAAACAAATTGATTTTAAATGAAACTAACAAAAAACTAATAAACTAATATGTATGATACTTAAAATATCAAATTACAACATATTTATTTTACAAAAATTTGTATTTTTAATGTGCTTACATTTAAATTACTCGATGAAGAAAATGCTTACAAGCCAAAAATGTAAATGACCAAGCCTAAAGAAAAACAAGTAAGAGTGTTATATTCGGCTGTGCCGAATCTCATATACCCACCATCAAACCGTATGCCGTAAAAGGAATGCTCCCCTATAAACATCAGCGTGATATTTGGAATATGGCTTAAGTCAATTATGGCCCGAGCTCTTTTGAACTAACAAAATATTAATTTAAAAAAAAATATATATATTTTATTTCAATTCTTAAACCGTGGGCGTCAATTATGAACCGATACTCATAAAATTTTGTACATTCAGGGCTATACTCGTATTTTAAATAAGGAACACTCGTAGTTTATTAGCCAAAACTCTTTCCTGAAGGGAACCTTTTGTGTATTACCGACACATTCCGCATGAAATTCGGAGCGAATTTCATAACCGTATTTCATAACTCATATTTTTAAGCCAGTAATGATCGTTTAAGTAATTTTCTGAAGGGGACCTTATATGGGCGGTAGGGTAAATTATATACCGATCCTCCCTAAATTTGGTGGAGAGATTAAACTTATGTGCGTCAATTTTCGTCACATTTATATTTTTAAGACAGTAATGAGCATTGTAGTTATTTGCAGAGTGGAAGGGTCATTTATGAGCCGATCCAAAAAAAATGGTACAGAGGTTTTGGCTCGTAAGAAACTTACGTGTGTAGCATTTCATCGTTTTACTCGTATTTTTAAGACAGTAGTAAGCGTTTAAGCTATTTCCTGAAGTGGACCCAATAAGGGGAGTAGGGCCAATTATGGACCTATCCACATAAAAGTTATTAAAAAGATTTTGGCTCGCGAGGAACTTTATTGTGTAAAATTTTATTGCTATATTCGTATTTTTTAGCCAGTAATGAGCGTTAAAGTCATTTTCAGAAGGGGACCTTATATGGGGGATAGGGTTTTGGTTCGTAAGAAACTTACTTATACTGAATTTCATCGCTATACTCGAATTTTTAGGCTAGTAATGAGTGTTAAAGTCATTTTCTAAAGGTGACCTTATATGGGGGGTAGGGTCATTTATGGGCCGATCCTAAAAAAATTGGTAGAGAGATTTTGGTTCGTAAGAAACATACTTATACCGAATTTCATCGCTTACTTGCATTTTGGGACCAGTAATGAGTGTTAAAGTAATTTTCAGAAGGGGACCTTATATGGGGGGTAATTTATGGGCCGATCCTCAAAAAATTTGGTAGAAAGATTTTGGCTCATATGAAACTTTTTTATGTCGAATTTCATCGCTAAACTTGTACTTCTAAAGCAGTTATGCCCGTTAAAGCTGTTTTTTGGAGGTCCACTTGTATGGGGGCTATCCGAAAAAGTGGACCGATATTGCCCATTTACAATACCAAACAAACCTTAACAATAGAGAATATTTATGCAAAATTTCAACTGTCTAGCTCCTCTCGTGTGGTCCCTATCGTGATTTCAACAGACAGACGGACGGACATGGCTAGATCGTCTTAGAATTTAATAAGGACCCGGAATATATATACTTTTATGGGTCTATGACCAATATTTCGATGTGTTACAAACGGAATGACAAAATCAATACACCCCCCATCTTTTTTGATGGTGGGTATAAAAACTAGAAACATATACATACAAATGCTGTTAATGCAGCCATCATTATCAATTAACACTAATAATAATAATAATGATGTTACTAAAATGTTTCACAAACAACGGCAATAACAACAAAACTACATTATCAATTTCCTATCTATCAATGAAAACATGAACAAAATTATATGAAAATGGTTTATATTAACAAAAATAAACAATAAAAGACACAAAGCTAACAAAAAGCTTTGGTTCTTGATGTGTCAACAAAAAAAAATGATTATTAATGCAAATAAATAAAATTAACATGAAAATCCCGTCAAAATAGATTGACGGCATTGAAGTCAAAAAACATTGTCCAGCAAATTGTTACCAAAATAAAGGTAAAATATGAAAAACAAACAATTAGTAAATTGACAAGAAGAGAAAAATGCCAAGAAGTTGATTAAATAAAAAAAAAACAACAATAAAAACAGTAGTATATATTTTTAAATTATAATAAATTAATTGAAACAAATTATATTAAAATTCTTAATAAGCAAAATGCAATGTAGTATGATTTTACAAATTATAATAAAAATATTATTTGAAATACTAAAAGTACAATTAACTTACCAATACTGTAAACTCTTCATTCCATTTCGGCAAATAGGTATTTTTAACAAAATCAGTTTTACGTTTACTTTTATTATCGATTAGCAACTCAACATATGGATTGGGTTTTAAAAAACCACTATTACGTAGTGACGCTTCTTCAACTGTGGGAATAAAATCAAATGTTTGCAATCAAACCAAATAAATCTAATTATAGAGAATATAAAAACGTTGTACTTACTTGTTACACTCAATTGATGATAACCTTGATTGCCTTGATGTGTTGAGGCGGCCAAGGAGGTGCTGCCATTGCTTAAAGAGGTCGAAGGCCCTGTATTATTATAATCACCCGAAGAAGCAACTGATGCAGCTACAAGTCCTCCGGATGCCGCTGCTAATGCATTGCCGGTGGCCATCGGTAGTGTTAAAAGGTTAAAACACGTCTATGTTCGCCAATAAATTGTTATTGATTCGTTGTGTACAATAACTTTGTTAGTAATATAGAAAGCTGTAATAATAATAGCAAAGCAATTAAAATAGTTTTATGAATTATTTAACAAAAAGTTTAAACGTTTTTGCGAGTAGCTTTAAAGTTTTGTATATAGGCTGTATTAAAATCTATGAATATTTTACTTCTCACTCTAATACAGTTTATAAACAATTTAAGATAAGATTGCTGCCAAAAAAAAATATGTCGGTAAAGACGTATGTACATATGTAGTTACGTTATAGTATATAATACAGCTAAGTTAAATGAAAGATAAGATTCTAATAGTAACGCTTTTTTACTGTTTTAATCGCATTATCATACTTATTTGTGTATTAGGGATATAACTTTTAAAGTTTTCTGCTTCTGTTCTAGTTCAGTTCTGGTTCAGTTCTAGTTCAGTTCTAGTTCAGTTCTAGTTCAGTTCTAGTTCAGTTCTAGTTCAGTTCTAGTTCAGTTCTAGTTCAGTTCTAGTTCAGTTCTAGTTCAGTTCTAGTTCAGTTCTAGTTCAGTTCTAGTTCTAGTTCTAGTTCTTCTGTTCAGTTTCAGTTCAGTTCTAGTTCAGTTCTAGTTCAGTTCTAGTTCAGTTCTAGTTCAGTTCTAGTTCAGTTCTAGTTCAGTTTCTAGTTCAGTTTCAGTTCCGTTCTAGTTCAGTTCTAGTTCAGTTCTAGTTTCAGTTTCTAGTTTACAGTTCTAGTTCAGTTCTAGTTCAGTTCTAGTTCAGTTCTAGTTCAGTTCTAGTTCAGTTCCTAGTTCCGTTCTAGTTCAGTTCTAGTTCAGTTCTAGTTCAGTTCTAGTTCAGTGTCTAGTTCAGTTCTAGACTTCAGTTCTAGTTCAGTTCTAGTTCAGTTCTAGTTCAGTCTAGGTCAGTCTAGTTCAGTTCTAGTTCAGTTCTAGTTCAGTTCTAGTTTCAGTTCTAGTTCAGTTCTAGTTCAGTTCTAGTTCAGTGTCTAGTTCAGTTCTAGTTCAGTTCTAGTTCAGTTCTAGTTCAGTTCTAGTTCAGTTCTAGTTCAGTTCTAGTTCAGTTCTAGTTCAGTTCTAGTTCAGTTCTAGTTCAGTTCTAGTTCAGTTCTAGTTCAGTTCTAGTTCAGTTCTAGTTCAGTTCTAGTTCAGTTCTAGTTCAGTTCTAGTTCAGTTCTAGTTCAGTTCTAGTTCAGTTCTAGTTCAGTTCTAGTTCAGTTCTAGTTCAGTTCTAGTTCAGTTCTAGTTCAGTTCTAATTCAGTTCTAGTTCAGTTCTAGTTCAGTTCTAGTTCAGTTCTAGTTCAGTTCTAGTTCAGTTCTAGTTCAGTTCTAGTTCAGTTCTAGTTCAGTTCTAGTTCAGTTCTAGTTCAGTTCTAGTTCAGTTCTAGTTCAGTTCTAGTTCAGTTCTAGTTCAGTTCTAGTTCAGTTCTAGTTCAGTTCTAGTTCAGTTCTAGTTCAGTTCTAGTTCTAGTTCAGTTCTAGTTCAGTTCTAGTTCAGTTCTAGTTCAGTTCTAGTTCAGTTCTAGTTCAGTTCTAGTTCAGTTCTAGTTCAGTTCTAGTTCAGTTCTAGTTCAGTTCTAGTTCAGTTCTAGTTCAGTTCTAGTTCAGTTCTAGTTCAGTTCTAGTTCAGTTCTAGTTCAGTTCTAGTTCAGTTCTAGTTCAGTTCTAGTTCAGTTCTAGTTCAGTTCTAGTTCAGTTCTAGTTCAGTTCTAGTTCAGTTCTAGTTCAGTTCTAGTTCAGTTCTAGTTCAGTTCTAGTTCAGTTCTAGTTCAGTTCTAGTTCAGTTCTAGTTCAGTTCTAGTTCAGTTCTAGTTCAGTTCTAGTTCAGTTCTAGTTCAGTTCTAGTTCAGTTCTAGTTCAGTTCTAGTTCAGTTCTAGTTCAGTTCTAGTTCAGTTCTAGTTCAGTTCTAGTTCAGTTCTAGTTCAGTTCTAGTTTCAGTTCTAGTTCAGTTCTAGTTCAGTTCTAGTTCAGTTCTAGTTCAGTTCTAGTTCAGTTCTAGTTCTAGTTCAGTTCTAGTTCAGTTCTAGTAGTTCTAGTTCAGTTCTAGTTCAGTTCTAGTTCAGTTCTAGTTCAGTTCTAGTTCAGTTCTAGTTCAGTTCTAGTTCAGTTCTAGTTCAGTTCTAGTTCAGTTCTAGTTCAGTTCTAGTTCAGTTCTAGTTCAGTTCTAGTTCAGTTCTAGTTCAGTTCTAGTTCAGTTCTAGTTCAGTTCTAGTTCAGTTCTAGTTCAGTTCTAGTTCAGTTCTAGTTCAGTTCTAGTTCAGTTCTAGTTCAGTTCTAGTTCAGTTCAGTTCAGTTAGTTCAGTTCTAGTTCAGTTCTAGTTCAGTTCTAGTTCAGTTCTAGTTCAGTTCTAGTTCAGTTCTAGTTCAGTTCTAGTTCAGTTCTAGTTCAGTTCTAGTTCAGTTCTAGTTCAGTTCTAGTTCAGTTCTAGTTCAGTTCTAGTTCAGTTCTAGTTCAGTTCTAGTTCAGTTCTAGTTCAGTTCTAGTTCAGTTCTAGTTCAGTTCTAGTTCAGTTCTAGTTCAGTTCTAGTTCAGTTCTAGTTCAGTTCTAGTTCAGTTCTAGTTCAGTTCTAGTTCAGTTCTAGTTCAGTTCAGTTCTAGTTCAGTTCTAGTTCAGTTCTAGTTCAGTTCTAGTTCAGTTCTAGTTCAGTTCTAGTTCAGTTCTAGTTCTAGTTCTAGTTCAGTTCTAGTTCAGTTCTAGTTCAGTTCTAGTTCAGTTCTAGTTCAGTTCTAGTTCAGTTCTAGTTCAGTTCTAGTTCAGTTCTAGTTCAGTTCTAGTTCAGTTTCTAGTTCTAGTTCAGTTCTAGTTCAGTTCTAGTTCAGTTCTAGTTCAGTTCTAGTTCAGTTCTAGTTCAGTTCTAGTTCAGTTCTAGTTCAGTTCTAGTTCAGTTCTAGTTCAGTTCTAGTTCAGTTCTAGTTCAGTTCTAGTTCAGTTCTAGTTCAGTTGCGAATGGTCTTGGATTATTAAATTAACCGATACTTGAAATTTGTAAAAGTTATTAATGTACAAAAATTAAGAGTACATTTATAAATATGCATAAAATCTATTGGAAAGTGTTTGTCCTTGGATAACATATAGATTTATGTAATAATAAATAGAAAAATTGATTGGAAAATTATGTTTAAAATTGTAATTTTGTGACAAATTTTATAAGAGGAATGTAGAAGCAAATGTGTAATATAGTGGTGTAGGGTATAATGTATTAAAAACTGTTTATATGAAGTTGAGATTTGTACAGAATTAGTTCACCACTACTGTTGCATGATTTACAAAAATCTTTAGTAATTTATATCTACATAGAGTATATTTTCATTATATTTTTATTATTTTTTTAGTAACGTATTACTCATCATTTCAATGCGATACAAATTGTTGGCTGATCATACGACTATACATATGAAAATGAAAAATTCAACAAAAAACCCCCCGTATAAACAAATGTTTTTTTATTATTATCGTTAATGCAAAGGGAATAATTTACAAAAAATAAACTAAAGAAGTCGAATAAAGAATAATAATTTTAATAAATAAGAAATAACATATTAAATACTAGCAGCTGAAAAATGTGCACAACCCGGACGGCTATGAAAGTAATAATAAAATTTTTAATAAATCACAAAATGTTTTATCTTTATCACTGATAATGAAGCTCACAAATAAACAATGATAGTGAAAGAAAATGTAAACATTACTTGAAGAAAATGAACAATAACAGCAGTGGCCTCCTGACATTCAAGGTCACAATTGTTGTAGATGGTAAAAGAAATCATGTCTTTCATTGTGTTTAAGCAGCTAAATCATATTCCAAAAACATAATTTAAAATTTCTAGGATCCATTATGGACCACACCACGTACCGTTGAGACATTATACATAGCAACTTCTTTTTATAGAAAAGTTGTTGCTCGGAGCAACGTTTCATACATATATAGAGAAATGTTTGTTCTGAATTAGAGCTTATTTTTTTATATAGCAACAGCTTCTCTGTATCAGGGTAACTATTTTCGATTGACAATTTGATAATCGAAATCGGAGCAACTTTTTATATATTATTGTTGTTGTTCTATTTAGGAATTGTTTCTCTGAATCAGAGTAAACATTTTTCTATAGATAAGGTGTTAATCTGAATAAGATCAAAATTGTTTCTATAAAGAACTTGGTCTTAATCAGATTAACCATTTTTGTAGTTAACACAAACTTAAGAATTCATTGCTTTAAGACTCTGTCAACACGTAAGCGATACAAGGAAACCAACAAAAAGAAATATTAATGCACATTAAAATAAACGAAAACAGAACAAAATAGAATGAAAATAAAACAGATTGAGGCAAAGGTCGTCCTCCAAGAAATAATTATAAATGAAATAACTACACATACAATATAGATTCAAAATTAATATAAAATTTATAATAGAACTTACAAAATTGATTTGTTGAGCTTTTTTAGCGTCAATATTGATTACGTTGCATTTGCAACACAAAATTTTTTTTAATGATACAAACCGAAACAATCAAATAAATAAACCCAAAAAGTAAACAGGAGTTATAACAAAAGGTTTCTTGGAATTTCTAAAAATTTATTTCCATTTCGTTAACTACACTTTGCACTCTTTGCTCTTATCTCCTTTTCTTTTTTTTTTTTTCTTGTACTTGTCTTGCACTTTTTTCTTCTACCAGTTATTACACTGGAAATTGTTATCGGAATTTTCTTGCTTTTTGCTGTTTTTTCAAGCTTATTATGTTTTACTTCATATTAATTAGTTAAAATATATATTCCTCTTTACATTAACAATAGTTTTGTTAATTATTTTTGTGTATTAATGTGATTTTTTTATGAAAATATTTTCACTAAAATTTTTTTCCGTCAATACTATTCAATTTTTGTAAATTACGTTTTGTCGATTAGTTCGTTGGCGTAACAAAGTACTTGCAAGAGATATGAAACGTTATGGCATGGAACATTGTGAAATTTGAACGGCAGCATTAATTTAGATAAAGAATGCAAAAAGATAAGCATGAAAAAGTGTTGCCAGACAATTGTTTACGGTAGTCGTTACATTTTGAAATATTTAAAAGAAAACTAAACTAAATATAGGATAAATGATATGAGAATCTGAAAATTCTATAGAAAGAACTTAATATAAGTATTTCTATTTTGAATTTACATTTGTATATGAATATGTAGATTTGCATAAGGTACGAGACCGATTTGATCAACTACCTATTACTGCAACTGACAGATTTGCTCAACAGCCTATTTTTTAAAATTAGGGTTTTTATAATAGCAATTTTTTGGAAAAAGGATAATTCGTTAGTGAGTAGTTAGTTAGTTAGTTACTTAGTTAGTTAGTTAGTTAGTTAGTTAGTAGTTAGTTAGTTAGTTAGTTAGTTAGTTAGTTAGTTAGTTAGTTAGTAGTTAGTTAGTTAGTTAGTTAGTTAGTTAGTTAGTTAGTAGTTAGTTAGTTAGTTAGTTAGTTAGTTAGTTAGTTAGTTAGTTAGTTAGTTAGTTAGTTAGTTAGTTAGTTAGTTAGTTAGTTTAGTTATTAGTTAGTTAGTTAGTTAGTTAGTTAGTTAGTTTTTTAGTTAGTTAGTTAGTTAGTTAGTAGTTAGTTAGTTCTTCGTTCAGTAGTTAGTTAGTTACGTTAGTGTTAGTTAGTTAGTTCGTTAGTTAGTTCTTCGTTAGTTTTCCGTTGTTAGTTAGTTGTTGTAGTTAGTTCGTTTTCGTTAGTTTTGTTCGTCGTTCTGGTTCGTTCGTTAGTTCGTTCGTTCGTGTTAGTTAGTTCGTTTAGTTGTTCGTTCGTTCGTTCGTTCGTTCGTCTTCGTTCGTTCGTTGTTGTTCGTTGTTCGTTAGTTAGGTGTTCGTTAGTTAGTTCGTAGTTTCACGTATTTCTCGTTGTTACGTACTCGTTTATCTTCTTGTTTAACTGAGTGCTATTGGCCAATTAAACCTAGTGTATACGTGAGAAAGATTTTCATCAATATTACAGTTAAAGTTAAAGTCCGTCTAAATTTGTTCCGAGTTTAATCTAATAGCAAGTTAAGCCTCGTTTAACTGAGTAATGTAATGTATACATCTTTGTATACATTTTGGAAATTAATTTCATTTCTGTAAGTCAAGGATTATTTGCTGTATAGTTATAACTCAATCTATAAATTAGGAAACATTTTTTTAGGATCAAATAAACTATCTTTAACGACAATTGGTTAATAATTTATATAATTTAGAAAATTTAATAAATGATTTCGACATAAACTTTACAAAAAATTTACCTTTGGACAATAATTTTATTATTATTTTTATATATCAATATTTTATTTATTTCATTTAAATTATATAAAAGTGCAAATATTTACTTTTTCAATACATATTTCTTTATAATTATTTGTAAATTTTGTAATATTAAAAAAAAAACTTATTAATATTAAAAATTTGGCAAGCCCAGCTTCTGTCGTTACAAATTAAGAAAAATTTTAAAAATATTTCAAATTACATAAATAGAAATTTATAAAAAAGTCTTTTGTTTACAAAATTTTTCATTAGAGAGAACCAAATTATAGCAAATAATTTAAAAGAAAATATTAAGTGAATATAATGAATATAAAATGAGTAAAATAAACGCCATATAGTTTTAGAAGGTGAAGTAATAAAAAAATTCCTTAAATTTGCTTTCTTTTATAGTTACATTAAAGTAGTTAAACTTAAATGTTAACAACAATAAAAAAAAAAATTGTCATATACATTGTATAAATAATTTTACGAAAAATTATAATTTGGTATATAATCGTTGGTATATGGAGGTCATTTTATTTATATATAATAAATTGTTGTTAATTTTAAAATATTGCTTTATTGGCTGTCTTTTTGTTTTTTTTTTTTTACTTCTTTTCAATAAATCTTGTACTATATGTTTTACTTGAGTTTCTCCTTTAACCATTCCTCGGTTAATTCATCTAATTCTCGTATTTCATACACTCTCGTTAGATCTACTTCTCTTTGTAGAGCACTTTTAGTGCAGGCATACATCATTTGCAATTCAATTTGACTGTCACGTGGCGTATAGAATATGAAACACATTGGATATGATATGCGCGAATCATCATGTATCATTTTATAGGTGTAAATCACATAACGCGGCTGATGACCTGGCAGTTGTTCTTGCAGTTCTTCAAGAGAAATATCATCTAGCATATCGTCGAGTACGACTAATTGCTTTTCACGATCAACTTTTACTGTTAAAAATAGATACATATGTTAATTAGTTTGGCAAGAAAAAGATAGATAACAAAAAAATTAAATTGTTTAAACTAGATCTCACTAAATTCCAAAATTTAAGTCAGTTCTTGATTAGGTTCTAGTTCAGTTCTAGTTCAGTTCTAGTTCAGTTCTAGTTCAGTTCTAGTTCAGTTCTAGTTCAGTTCTAGTTCAGTTCTAGTTCAGTTCTAGTTCAGTTCTAGTTCAGTTCTAGTTCAGTTCTAGTTCAGTTCTAGTTCAGTTCTAGTTCAGTTCTAGTTCAGTTCTAGTTCAGTTCTAGTTCAGTTCTAGTTCAGTTCTAGTTCAGTTCTAGTTCAGTTCTAGTTCAGTTCTAGTTCAGTTCTAGTTTAGTTCTAGTTTAGTTCTAGTTCAGTTCTAGTTCAGTTCTAGTTCAGTTCTAGTTCAGTTCTAGTTCAGTTCTAGTTCAGTTCTAGTTCAGTTCTAGTTCAGTTCTAGTTCAGTTCTAGTTCAGTTCTAGTTCAGTTCTAGTTCAGTTCTAGTTCAGTTCTAGTTCAGTTCTGGTTCAGTTCTGGTTCAGTTCTAGTTCAGTTCTAGTTCAGTTCTAGTTCAGTTCTAGTTCAGTTCTAGTTCAGTTCTAGTTCAGTTCTAGTTCAGTTCTAGTTCAGTTCTAGTTCAGTTCTAGTTCAGTTCTAGTTCAGTACTAGTTCAGTTCTAGTTCAGTTCTTTTTGTTCTAGTTTATTGCTAGTTGGAATCAAGTAGTGAACAAGTTATTAGTAATCTCTGCAGAGAGTTTCCATAACAAAAAACATTAGATATTATTTTTTATGTGTGACAGCAGAAATTCTTTTTCTGTTAATTTAAATTAAATTTTATTAAAATATTATTTTACTTACATATTAAAGCTGAATTTGTAGTAGTTTTGCGAAAACGAAATTTTTTCAATTCATCTCTCACATCGTCACTTATATCACAAATCTTACTATCACCCTGTAAAAGATAGAATTTAATATATACAAAAAAAAAAAAACAAAAAGAAACCGGAAAATATACAGAAGCAAAATGAATAAAAAACAACAATAATAATAACTATTTTCAATATCGGCTTTTATCAAAAAAAGTCCACATATAAAGAATAAAGAAGACAAAAGGAAATAGAGATTTTTTTGTTTGTTGTAGATACAAAACAATAACACACCTTATCAATTAAATGAAAACATAAAATTAGTCATTTTAACAAAAAACTACAAAACTGATTCATGGATACAGAAGCAAAATATGTGCATAAATTATGTTTAAATATATATTTACTTACCATTTTAAATAAATCTTTTATTAATATTTAACCGTATATAGGTATATTATTAAATGAAAGGTTTTCCGATTTTGATTTCAAACCTTTTATAAATATTGTATTAAAAACACGAAAAATGCAAAAAGCACAAAAGAAAACCCTCCCGCACCAACAATTAAAATTTCATACTAAATTCAGAACATCCAAGTCGTTTAAATTTTGTTAAACGCCGTTAAGATTTTAAACTTAAATCCCTAAAAATACAACCTAGTAAATGTTTACATTCAAAAGTATACAACAGTGTTGCCATTTAGCACTTTCAGTGCTAGATTTAGCATTTTGCATCGTGAAAATGCATTGCGGTTTTTTAAAATTATGCTAATTGCTCTTTAGAAAGTTAATAGCATATTAGCATATTATTGAAAATCAGTGGTTAGATATTACAAAACAACATTATAATGAAAAAACGGATACAATGTCTTTTGAAATTCAAGTATATAATTTTGAATATTTTATGGGTGAAAATACATTTAAAGAATTGTCTATTATTGTATTGTCATTACTCGTTTCACTTTTTTCTAATGCCGAAGTTGAAAGGCTTTTTATTTCAATGTCTATAATTAAAAATAAAATTCGAAATCGTACTAAAGCTGAATTTTTATGTTCAATAATACAAATTTGAAATGAATTGAAATTCGAAAGGTGTGCTATTAAGTGGCCTTAATCATAAACAAATTTTAATTTTGTACAAGTTTTATAAATCAAATTATGTATGGAAATTTAGTATTAAAAATCTTTTGCAAAATAAAATGTTGTTCATGAATGTATAACTAATTATATTCCAAACGAAATAAGATCATTTGAAAAATACCAAAATGAAGATAACGATGAAGATGTAGTACCAGAAATTTATAATTGTTTTGTTATATTAAAAAATATTAGCACTTTTTTTTTTTCTTCTGTAGAACATTTTAGCACTTAGTTTTCTAAGTTTTAGTATATTTCGAAATTCATCTTCTGGCAACACTGGTATACAACCATGTTAAATATTTTGTTTGTTAATTTTTATTTATTAAATATTTTTGCTATATAGTGTTTTAGCACCAGTTCAAATAGATTTAGGTGTGTTTTATTAGTTATTTATTTTTCTTTGGCAAAATTTAAATTACGATTTGCGCACTTTGAATAGCCATCAATTCAAATACTTCTTTCCCTCTTAACTGATTTCAAAATCGCTATGTATAATATAAAAAACGCTTAATTGTCAACAATCTGCAGTTGTGTTAAAAAACAACGTAAATTTTTATTTAAAATTCATTTTACTATAAAAAAGGTAATAAATTAAAATAAGTATTTTAAAATTTAGTAAATATATAATATATCCCTAGTAGGTAATGTCTTTTAGTCAATCTTTGGTAATACCACAACATAATTACGATATATTTGGCCCCAGTTGGCAGGCCGGAGTTTCAAGCTCTCAAAGTTTGGCAAAATCTTTACGAAGTTATGACGTAGAAAGTGTAAATATTGTTAAAACATGGTAATTGTATCTAAAATAAACCAAAAAGAATATAATAAATATAAAAAAATATATTTTAGTGAAAAACTGTGCTCGGTCCTAAGCGCAAACAGAGATTCGAATCAGGAGTTGTCCCAGGATCTAGAAGATGCTGATAATCTTTGTGCTGTTGAAAAACCTAATACTATACCCTTTCGTACTTTCACTAATATATGGTATGGTACCTTAAAAATTTACCAACAACAGGTCAATACACTTTTCCGTAAGTTGAGGTTATGTTTAAAAATCCTTTTTTGTTTCTAATGGAGTTTTATACTGTTTCTATGTATTTTGCGCTCAATATGTTTCAAAGAAGCATAAAGCAGCTGTAATGTACAAATTAATTTTTTAACATCTTTCTTAAATCCTCAATAAGAGATACATACATCAACAATCAGTTAAAATTGTAATTGTAACAGCAGCTGTTTCTTAATGGTTTTTTGGTCACCCACAACAAAAAAACTTATTTTAAATATTAAACATTATGAAAATCCTTTATTATTTGCTATTATTTTTTGTAAACATAACATTCCATTTTATCAAGGATTATCTCAAGATTTACTTTCACGTAGCTGTAATTATGATGTCAAACATTTAGAAGCCACTAAAAGAAAGTCAAGGTAGTAACAAATTAATTTGTTTTCTCACTAAAATATAAAATATCATTTATAGCTTAAAGTCTCAAAAATGTATTAAAAAACGTCGCCTAACAATAAGAGAATCAACTAATAAGTCATTTATTTCTACAAACTATTCTGAACTCCTAGAAGATTTAGAAAGATTAACAAAAGAACCAATACAAAAATCATTAGAACAGGTAAATTAATATTAGAAACTAGAACTTCATTAGAATTGAAGTGGAACAGAAGTTCAACTGAACTGCACTGAACTAGAACTGAACTAGAACTGAACTAGAACTGAACTAGAACTAGAACTGAACTAGAATTGAACTAGAACTGAACTAGAACTGAACTAGAACTGAACTAGAACTGAACTAGAACTGAACTAGAACTGAACTAGAACTGATCTAGAATTGAACTAGAACTGAACTAGAATTGAACTAGAACTGAACTAGAACTGAAATAGAACTGAACTAGAACTGAACTAGAACTGAACTAGAACTGAACTAGAACTGAACTAGAACTGAACTAGAACTGAACTAGAACTGAACTAGAACTGAACTAGAACCGAACTAGAACTGAACTAGAACTGAACTAGAACTGAACTAGAACTGAACTAGAACCGAACTAGAACTGAACTAGAACTGAACTAGAACTGAACTAGAATTGAACTAGAACTGAACTTTAACCGAATTAGAACTGAACCAGAACTGAACTAGAGCTGAATTAGAACTGTACTAGAACTGAACTAGAACTAAAACTGTAATTGAAATACAACAGTTATATTTCAGAAATTTCTAATTATATTTCAGAACTTTCTAGTTATATT
Source organism: Lucilia sericata (assembly GCF_015586225.1). NCBI lineage: Eukaryota > Metazoa > Arthropoda > Insecta > Diptera > Calliphoridae > Lucilia > Lucilia sericata. Next base: position 61,551 of record NW_023995458.1, on the reverse strand, counting down.
TCAGAAATTTCTAATTACGTATCAGAAATTTCTAATTATATTTCAGAAATTTTTAATCATATATCAGAAATTTCTAATTATATTTCAGAAATTTCCAATTGTATTTCAGAACTTTCCATTTGTATTTAAGAATTTTCCATTTTTATTTCCAATTCTAGAAATTTCTGAAATATAACTAGAAATTTCTAATTATATTTCAAAAATTTCTAATTATGTTTCAAAAATACATTTTATATTTCAAAAAATTATTATATTTCAAAGATACATTTTTTATTTCAGTAATTTCTAATTATATTTCAGAACTTTCTAGTTATATTTCAAAAAATGTATAATTATATATCAGAAATTTCTAATTATATTTCAGAAATATCCAATTTTCCATTTTTATTTCAGAAAATTTAAATTTAACTTAAGGCCCAAATAGACTACACAAGCGGCTTGACAAACATACCAATATTTTACGTTTGTGCAAGCCTGTTGTGTAGTGTATGAGGGTGTTTCGTGTTTGTACAAATTCTTTCTGTTTTTTTGTACAAAAATTAAAAAATTTTGATTTTTACACAAACATATTGAATTTTTGTCAAACCATTTGTATGTTTTATATTCAATAATAACAAATTTTTCAAAAAAATTACATTTCTAAGAAAAATTGACATCTGTATCTTTGAATGCCCACAAAAACGTGAAAAAATCGGTGTTTGTACGAGCAATGTTTGTGGACTTGCAAAGATACAGATGTCAATTTTTCTTAGAAATGGAAATTTTGTGAAAATTTTGTTGTTAATGAATATAAACAATACAAACGGTTTGACAAAAATTCAATATGTTTGTGTAGAAATCAATTTTTTTTAATTTTTGTACAAACGAACAGCAAGCATTTGTACAAACACGAAACACCCTCATACACTACACAACAGGCTTGCACAAACGTAAAATATTGGTATGTTTGTCAAGCGGCTTGTGTAGTCTATTTGGGCCTTTAAAAATTAATTCCTATTGTATTTACGTAATTTTCAATTGCATTTCAGAAATTTCTATTCGTATTTCAGAATTTTCCATTTGAATTTCAGAAACTTTACATGAATACTTTATTAAAAATTTCTGAAATAGAAATGGAAAATTCTGAAACTCAAATAGCAATTTCTGAAATACAATTGGAAATTACTTAAATACAATTGGAATTAATATTTAAGTTAAATTTAAATTTTCTGAAATAAAAATGAAAAATGGAAATTTCTGAAATAGAATTAAAAATTTATGAAATATGATTAGGAATTTCTGATATATAATTAGAAATTTCTGAAATATAACTATAAAGTTCTGAAATATAATTAGAAATTTGTGAAAAATGATTAGAAATTTGTGAAATATAATTAGAAATTTCTGAAATTCAATTGGAATTTCAAATTACATTTCAGAAACTTCTAATTATGTTTCAGACATTTCTAGTTATTTTTCGGAAATTTCTAATTATATTTAAGAAAAATATTTTATTTTTCAGAAAATTCTAATTATATTTCAGAAATATATTTTAGAATTTTCTAATTATATTTCAAATCTTTCTAGTTATATTTTAGAAATTTCTAATTATATTTCGAAAATTTCCAATTATATATCAGAACTTTTCATTTGTATTTCAGAATTTTCCATTATTATTTCAGAAATTTTAAATTTAACTTAAATATTTATTCCAACTGTATTTTAAAAATTTTCAATTGTATTTCAGAACTTTCCATTTGTATTTCAGAATTTTCCATTTGAATTTCAGAAATTTTACATGAAAATTCTATTAAAAATTTCTGAAATAGAAATGGATAATTCTGAAACACAAATGGAAAGTTCTGAAATAATTAATATTTAAGTTAAATTTAAATTTTCTGAAATAATAATGGAAAATTCTGAAATACAAATGGAAAGTTCTGAAATACAATTGGATATTTCTGAAATATAATTAGAAATTTCTGATATATAATTAGAATTTTCTGAAATATAATTAGAAGTTTCTGAAATATAACTAGAAATTTCTGAAATTCAATTGGAAAGTTCTGATATATAATTGAAAATGGTTTAGAACTGAACTTGAACTTAAATTGATCTGAACCAGATCTGTTCTTTATTTGGATACCTTTGTATATATCATATGTTTTACTTTAGATATTAAATAAGCATTTTATTTTTTCATCAAGTCTTCTGAAACTGTTTCACGTTCAATTACACAATTGCAAATTCGTGAGATAACTATACGGGAAATTAGTGCTACTACAACTCACTCCCTAAACGAGGCAGTAGATGAAGATAGTGGCTTTGGTGAGGCTACACACGAAGAAATTGCAGAATTTCTAAATTTGTTTAATGGTTAGTGGTTTATTATTATTCAAACAATTATTTTCATGTTAATTATAATTTTTGCAGATAATTCTAGTCTTAATCTTAAGAAAACACCAACAAAACGTAAGGTAAATATTGGCATTAGATAATCATAGTATTTTTTTAATATTTAACATTTTAAATATTAATATAATTTATTTTTATATTTATATTATTAGTCAAGTTGTGAACAGGAAATACCCATCAAACAGAATCGTTATAGTAATGGTAATTTATAAAAAAACAAAGTCTGATGCTTTACTATAAAAATAATATATATTTTTAGATTATACTAAAGGACCGTTAATACCCAACGGGAATATTATAATAACTAAAAATTCAGTAAAAACATCTCCTTTAAAAAGGTAATTTTTTTAGTTTTTCTTATAACAATCTTCAAATAAAATACTTTTTCTATTTTAGATCATTTACACCAACAGAGTTTGCTGAGACAGTTGATAGAAACAAATATTTGGAAAATATCGATACTTCAGGAAATGTTCCACAACATATTTTTGTTGAAAACAATGAATTTATCGACGCTGATGGAATTACAATAGCAGCTGAAGTGATTGTTAAGAATAAAGAAATTTCTAAACGCTGCGGAATTAAAAAGAAGAAAATGCGTTTAATTATTGATGAATGTACTAAAATTGATACATCAGAATTTATAGAGGAAATGAAAGATAACAACACATTTTCAGCAAAATTGGCTAGAAAGAAAATCTCGAAATCATATAAAACTAAAAACTTTAAAACAGCTTTAGAACTATTAACTAGATTTAATAGAAGGTAAGTTTTTTAAAGGATAATAAATCTCTGAAGCATGAATAATTATGTAGCTGATTTTGAATAACATTATACATTCAAATAGTTGAACTGTTGCAACATCTGTCTCCACTATTTTTCAGATCTCTAAAGTTATCTTTAACCTTAAAACAAAAGATTAATCTATCACGTGAACAATTTGAAAGAGAATATATAAATTTACTGCGTGAAATCTTTACCACGGACTTTAACGAAAAATGGGTTTCAGAAATATATCCTAAATGGTTATGTTTCAAAGATGCACCAGAAAAATCAAATAAATCTACTCCTTTAAATAAATTAAAAATTAAAAAAATGTCTGTCGAACAACCAGCAGCTGAATCAAATAATCTTAGTGAAAATTTAAATACAGATGCAGTAATAGATGACAACAATAACGATATTTACAACATAAATCAAGAAATACAAAAGCTAGAAAATAATTATAACAAGGAACCACCGGTATGTTTTACATGTTCTGCTAAAAAAAATAAGTTGCTTAAAGTTTTTCCTTTAATCTTTTAAGGCTTTTATCAACCAACATATGTGGCGCCCTTATGGTGTTATGCTGAATTTATTAAACTTGTGGCGTTTTAATCAAACTAATGAAATTGCCGCAAAAACACTGTTTAAACTAGCTGAAAATCGTTTTGACAGAGCTTTGGGTTTTTACTCACTCTTAAGTAAGTATAGTTTAAAAATAGTTTTCTACTTTGTCTTCCACTATTTCTGTTATTTTGCAATTCTCAGATTTATCCAAGAACCAGTTTGTTTTTCTCACAAATTTTCCTGAAACTATTGCCTTAAAAAGTATTTTAATGGGTAAATCTATAAAAACTAATATAATATAGAATGTGTTATATATATAGGGCACTAGTTTTCATTGTTTTTTAGTCCATTGTCAAGGGATTAAAATTGTTAAGTTTTTGTTTTCTATATAATTTAAGATATTGTTAAATTCATATTTAAATAGGATAGTTTCATACATACATATTCTTATGTAAACTAGCTTATAAATTGAAATATATTTTCTATATCTGAATTACACTTATTAATCGATTTTTACTGAAACTTCACTAGTACTTAACAAGAGCTGATCTAAAATTGAACCTGAACTCAAATAAAATTCAACTAAAACTGAACTAAAACATAAGTAGAAATCAATTATAACTGAAGTGGAACTGAACTAGAACTAAAAGAAGAATTGAACTAGAACTAAAGTAAAACTGAACCAGAATTGAATTAGAACTGAATTAATAATAAACTAAAACTGAACTAGAATTAAACTTGGTCTGAAATAAACCTGAACTAGAACTGATTTGGTACTGTACTAGAACAAAACTAAATCTGAACTAGAACTAGAATTGAACTATGATTGTACTAGAACTTAACTGGAACTGAACAAGAACTGATCTATAACTGAACTAGAACTTATCAGTTGGCGCAGTAAAAGCTGCTCGCGATTATTAACAGATACATTTTCCAACATCAAATAAAAACATGAAGAAAACAGAATCCATAATCCGTACGAGCTGATTGCAAAAAAATTAAAACAAGACTATTTGGTCAATAAAGTGAGCTGTAACAAGCAATAAAATTTATATAAAAAAATTATTACAAATTATTTTTGGAACTTGTCTTTTTTTATTACTTTAAAATTTTGCTTCTCCGTTTAGTTTTGTTTTTTACATATTTTCTAATAACATTTTAATTTACGAACTATATTTTGCATTTCTTTTTTGTTTTTATAAGTAATAAATGGAAAAATGGATTGCTTTATTTCAATTAACTAAACAAATAATAAAATTTAAATATTTATGGAATATAGAAACTTAAATACCAATCTTTTGAGCTAAACCTGAATAAACGTGTAAAGTAACGAAACCAATCAGAGTGGAGACCAAAGCCTTAACAGCAATTGTAGACCAGGGACCAAAAGTCAATACACTGAGAAGACCCTCAAGCCAGACACCCTTGAATATCGTGATTACTAATAAAACAGTAACCAAGGGTTTCAAGGCCTTATTCAGATCATGACGGGTGAATAACCAAATCAAAGTGGCGGTAGTTATATGTTGAATCTGTTAAATAATTGTAAAATTTGTAAAAGACATAAATTAAAAAAGGTATGTACCTATTTTAACACTTACCAGTAAAACATTTGACTCTAAACATTTTTGTATATAAATCCAACTGAATTCAGTGCCACGAGCACCAACCCACAGCATAATACCCCTCGATAGGAGCACTTCGGCAGCAGCCCAACCTAAGCCGGCGGTTATTAACTTGCTGTGTCCCTTTCCGGGTATACGCGATAATATCAAAGCAAAACCTAATAAATCGGCTATATCAACACTACAGCGTAAGAATTCCTAAAACAGATTATTTAAACAAATTAAACCAATAGATAAGCTTTAGATAAAAATAATAATCTCCCCTTCCCCTCCCTCTGTTAAACACTTTAACTGACATACTTACAGCCAAAAAATTAAAATCTCCCGTTGTACTACTTAAAGAATCCGAATCGAAAAACGTGGCCAGTACCAACATTTTACACAATTGTGTAAACACATATATACCGCCTGCTTGTATACACTTCCAAAAGGCTCCATATTCGGAACTGTATTGCAAAAGAACAATTTTATATGTATTTTTTCAATTGAGTGGGAATTATGTTTCTTTGATACTTACAGACCGGAGTATTTATAGGTCATGTAATATGGCACATATACCAGTGCTAAGCAATTACCAAAATGATATAAAGTCATTGTTTAAGGATTTTTGATATTTGTTTAATTAATTAAATTAGTTGTTCATTAATTGGCACGTCGTTAAAATTTTTGGTGAAAGAAATGAATCTTCTGTTTCAATGAAATTTATGCAGGCCGCTGAAAAAATTATGAATTTGAATGGGATGACTCTGCGAGTGATAATTTGTGAAAATATTTCTATGAGGTTTAAATAAATGTCAAATTTTTTTCATATGTGATTTGACATCTTGAAATAAAAATAGAAATACGAAATGTCAAAAGACTCTAAATAGAGGAGGGTAGCCACATTAAAAATATTAAATATATATACCGTAAATTTCTCCAAAATAAACGGTAGATATATTGTTACAATTTTGAAGTGAACAAATAATTTTGAATGTAGAATTTCTTGCTAAAATATATATTAGTTTTGCACATTATTCTTTAATAACATTGCAAAAAAATTATATTCCTAAAATATATTTTCTTCAACTTATTTGCTTCTTATATTGTTTTGCAAAGTTAGCATCACTTAAATTTACATTTGTCACAATTCTCCAAATTGACAGCTGTTATACCACGTATCAATTCATTAGTGTATTGGTTTTTATTTCTCTTCGCTACGGAATTTTCGCAATATTTTGTCAAATACCAGCAATATATAGTTAATTTAATAAATAAATTGTATGATTTATACAAATTTACATTACAAACTACCATAAAATACAGTTAATTGTGTAATAAATTTAAAAATTATGCTACAAAACTAATAAAAAAAACTTTGTAACGAAATCCATGGGAGTAGTACAAAGAGACAAGAAAAAATAGAAAAAAACAACGTAAAATACAGGGTGAACATTATTAAAATATTTACTTGGGAAAAAATAATTGCATGACGAATATTTTTGTTGTTAATTATTAGCAATAAAGAAGAAAGACAAGGTTCAACTTGTACACAAAGTGTTTTTTTTTTTTTTGGTGTTTGCTGTGTTTGAAAGCAGATATATGAAGCTGGGGTATACTGCATCATTGGGCAGTTGTAGATTATGAGATGCAAACACGACGACGTCTACATCAACACGATACTACGGGAACACAGGAAGAGGGCTATCCTCTAATACCAACACAACAACAGCAGCACTATCAAAACAACTTCAATAATAACTATCCACAAAATCCTCTATTTGTAACAACAAACGGTGGTGGCGTTGGTGGTTCGACAACAGCAGCAACACCCTTACTAAATTCCGCTGCTTATCAGCAGCAGCAACCACAACAATCTTCCATAAATATAGGAGATAGTTTTGGCTATCCAAATAATCAAGTGCCTATAGAGGACGCAGACGACGACAAGTACGGTAAAGCACAACGTCAGTGGAATTTACGTTCACTGTCCAATCGTATACAGGCCACTTCGGGTCAAGCTTTGCGCACTTTTATACAGCAACCCTTAAGTGCAGCAGCCGCTGTTGTAACTGGCAACTATCAAGACTCGACAGAAACAACAACCGGTTCATACGTTAATAATAATTTTACTACGGGCAAAGCTCATCCCATACAAGAACTCGACGACGATTTAGAGGAATTGTTTGATAAAGAAAGTGTTGTAGTCATGGCGGCTAGAGATCGTACTGGAGAATTTAATAATGCGATAAGATCGCTGCAATCTCGTAACATATCGAGAGCTGTTAATATTCGAGATCCACGCAAGGCTAAGCAAATACAAAGCTATTCGGACTTTATGATGGTGGCAAAGATGATTGGCAAAAATATTGCTAGTACCTATGCCAAATTGGAGAAATTAACTTTGTGTGAGTATAAGAAAAGTACATAGATAGATAGATAGATAGATAGATAGATAGATAGATAGATAGATAGATAGATAGATAGATAGATAGATAGATAGATAGATAGATAGATAGATAGATAGATAGATAGATAGATAGATAGATAGATAGATAGATAGATAGATAGATAGATAGATAGATAGATAGATAGATAGATAGATAGATAGATAGGTAGATAGATATATAGATAGATAGATAGATAGATAGATAGATAGATAGATAGATAGATAGATAGATAGATAGATAGATAGATAGATAGATAGATAGATAGATAGATAGATAGATAGATAGATAGATAGATAGATAGATAGATAGATAGATAGATAGATAGATAGATAGATAGATAGATGATAGATAGATAGATAGATAGATAGATAGATAGATAGATAGATAGATAGATAGATAGATAGATAGATGGTTTAATTAAAGTTTAATAAATCAAATTAATTTTTTTTACTTAGTGGCCAAAAAGAAGAGTTTGTTTGATGATCGACCCCAAGAGATCCAAGAACTTACCTACATCATTAAAGGCGATTTAAACGCGTTGAATCAGCAAATTGCACGTCTACAGGAAATTTCTAAAGATCAACGACGGACTAACAATGGCAAGCATTTGGTATCACATTCCTCCAACATGGTTTTAGCCCTACAATCGAAATTGGCCAGCATGAGTACCGACTTCAAACAGATCCTTGAAGTGCGTACGGAAAATCTAAAGCATCAGAAAAATAGACGTGATCAATTCGCTCAAGGTCAGCTATCAGTAAATTCCGTATCATCGTCCACAGCCAAACAGGGTTCACTTCTGTTAAGCGAAGAGAATCAAGCTGTTAGCATTGATATGTCTGCAGCAAGTGATACACAACCACTGCTAGGGCCACCAGCCAGAATACAAACCCAACAACAGATCGCCTTATACGATGAATCCGACAATTATGTACAACAGCGAGCCGAAACAATGCAGAATATTGAATCGACCATTGTGGAATTGGGTGGAATATTTCAACAGTTGGCTCACATGGTCAAAGAGCAAGAAGAAATTGTTGAACGTATCGATACAAATATACAAGATGCAGAATTAAATATTGAGGCGGCCCATGGGGAAATTTTGAAATACTTCCAATCAGTATCGAAAAATCGTTGGCTAATGATTAAGATCTTTGGTGTTTTAATATTCTTCTTTATATTTTTTATTGTTTTTATGACATAGTAAATTTAGCAATTTCTTTTTTTTTATCGTTATGGCTTTTCAAAATACTAACACTAACTACATACATATATAGAAAACGATATTTTATGGATCTAATTTATAATAAAGAAAATGGGTCCTTCTCTTGTTGCCTACAATATTTTTCAACAAAGTAAATTACCACAAATAAAAACCAATATTTTATATGTATATGATGAATCTTTAGTATATAAACCATCATAATTAAATCGATCACTGATATAGAATGAACGAATAAAAGTTTTAATAACTATAATAATAAAATGTAATGTTTAACGAAAATATTGTAAATGATTAAATTAAAATATATAATAAATAAACAGAAAAAACTTGTTAATTTTAAATTAGCAAAGTAAAATGAGTTTTAATAATAAAATTTAATTATTAAACATTTTTTCTTTTATTGAAGCCGAAGATTTATTGAAATTTAACTATTTCGTAAATACACACTGTTATAATTTATACTTTTTTAAATTGAATTCACCACTGGCTTCTTCTTGTAAAGATTCGACTTAGTCTTGCCTTAAATATATTAAGGGAATGAACAGTAGGCTCACAAACTTTTTATATATAGATATATAATTATTACGCCGTATTTATTCTGAATTTCGACACCACTTTTAATCAATTTGCCTTCTTTACTCCATATATAAGAAAACATCAGTTCGCCTTACATGTTAATATACGCCTTAAACTCACTCTTATTGAAAAACTCTTTATTGCTAATTTTAGTCTGGCAACTTGATCAATTCCTAAAACAATCTGGCATTTGACTTTTATCTAAACAGCTGTTTTTTATTATCATTTTTTGGGAGTGAATTGTTTTCTTTTTATAATTTTGTTAATTTTCCGCAAACAAATTAACATTTTACCACAAAATTAACAACAACTTATAAAGAAAATGACTGAAGATATTGAAAAATACTTTAAAAATCTTTTAAAAAAGTAAGTAAACTATTAAGATAGGTTTCATTAACTTGAATTTCTATTTATTTTCTTATTAGAATCAATGGATTGTATATTATACAAATTACGGATCGAGATGGTGCACCCGTTATGCGGGTTAGTCAAGATAAAAATGTCGATTTTACTTTAACACCCCCATTTATATCAACATTTACCACAGCTAGCGATCAAGCTGGGAAATTGGGACTGGGACGTAATAAAACAATTATATCAATGTATTCCAACTATCAGGTGAGTGGGTTCTTTGAAGTTTTAGGAGATGTTAAAAAAATATGTTCTAAAATTGTATGTTGAAATGAAATATTTCAGTTTTATAATAATTACAAGTTACTCAGAAAGATTCCAATGTTTTCTTTTGCGTCACAAGTCGAGTTTTCTATAAAAGTCAAGTTTTTAGTGAAGTCTTAATTATATTAATACGTTTTTATTACACATTTCAGGTGGTTCAAATGAATAAATTACCGTTGATTTTAACATTTGTTGGATCCGAAAACTGCAATACCGGCCATATTTTAGCATTAGAACATCAATTGGATGCCTATTTAGAAGACATGAGACTTGCTGTTAGTGAAGCTACATAAATGAAAATTTCCATACATTTTCTTTCTCCTTGGTATAAACTTTCTTCACTTCTCAATAAATATAAGAAACAACATTTTCCAAATTTTTTTTTTGTAAATTATATATATGTTACTATGTATAAGATGCTTAAATAAGAACAAAATTATATATTAAATAAAAAACATTTTTACTTAAAAAATAACACAAAGAATTTTTTTTAAATTTTTTATTAAAACTTTACAAGTAAATTTCAAAAAAGGAATGATTACAAATTAAATTAAATTGTAACTACTTTTAATTAAAGACGACGACATATTACATACAAATGATGAAAGAAATACATAAGAATCCGAAAAAATGTAGTATAATTGTAAACAAAATACAGAATGTGAGTAGTACACAGGATAATGTTTATCTGATAAACTTCATGATTCATTTTAAATTCTTTTTGTTACTGTAACTGCATTTTGTCTTAAGGTCTTGAGGCCTCAGTTCTTCTCTTACAATTCATCTTTGAAACGCTGTTCTGCTGCAGCAAATGCTTCTTCATCGCAGGCAGCTGGTGTTTCGAAATCGAAATAGTATTCACAGCGATTAGGTTCACTAACACCAGTTATTCTCGACTCGAGAGCACATTTCAATTGTACGACAACAGAACGCTGTGGTCCATTCCAGCATGAAGCGCCATGGGCATACTTTTGTTTAGCATATTTACTTTCGCCTTCGTGCAACCATTGATCCCAACGACCTAGGGTTATTTCCGAGCCACCACTGCGAGGTTGCTGGGAAGCTCTTTCGAATGGGCAAAGTTTATAAACATATTCGCGTTCTTCAAAGTTGTAACATTCACCTTCGAGTGTGGCATATTCATCGTTTGGTCCATAGTCTTTGGCATTTTGATCATCGATTTCCTTAATTTCATGTTCAATCTCTCGTACAGCACGTTCAACCTCAGACAAAGCATTACGCGCCTCATTGGCCATATTAATAAAACGCTGAGTTTCGGGATCGTATTCGACTTCAGGACTCCTTTCAGCTTCTACGGATCCGGCGCCTGTGTCGTCATCTTCATAAACTTCTTCTTCCTCTTCATCGTCTCCTTCAAACTGAGGCGCATCTTGACCAGTTTGTTCGTTGTCTAAAAATAATAAGGATAATATTTCTATTGTTTTCGATTTTAAAAATACATACCTTCTTCTGGTTTTTGATCACCACGTTGTTCTTCATTAAGTAATTCAGCCACTTCGTCGTTATGTTCTTCGCCTTCTGGAGGAGTGAATAGACCTTGGGCTATCATCTGCATAGTTTTAATACGTGGCCAGGATAAAGCAATGAAATTTTCCAAATCAATACGCTCACGTTCATCTAAAAAGTATTTGGCTTCCTCTATATCTACAACACCATTACGATCACGATCCAATTGCAAGTCTCGTTGAAGTTCTGCAATTTCAACAAAACCATCCTTATTCGAATCGTAACGCATAAAATTGGCAGTAGCTTCGTTGCGTAAAGAATCATCAGGTGTGGGTTCATTACTGGCAGCTTCAGCTGCGCCTGCATCTCTTTCTTTTTGTTGTTCTTTAAAGAAATTAATAGCTTCCGTTTCAGCAGCTTCTGCCTGTTTCTTTAATTGCTCTTTTTCAGCCTTTAGAGATTCCTGTTCTTGACGACGTGCATCTAACTCAGCACGACGCTTTTCCCTTTCAGCTTTAAGCTGCTTACCACGCGCTACCATTTCGGAACGTTTAGCTGCACCCTTTTTATACATTTCTGCCTGGGACTTTCGTTGCTCTTGTTCAACTTTACCCAACTCTATGCAAGTATTGGCACACATGCCCTCGGCCATATACTCATCACTGCCATCACAACAGTCACATATGCCATCATTTACCCGGGAACTAGGAACATCTTGAGGACGATGACCTTTATTTGCACAATGGAATGTACCCTCGGCACAAGCCGATGTTCCTGGTTCATCGCTGCCATCTTCACAATCACAGTAATCATCATTTATTTGCACAAACTTTAATGTCTTAGTGCCGTCCAAACAGAGCCAACTATCATCCGAACGCGGTTTGTACAGTGTGGCTTTTGACAAAGACACACCACGGGGACGTGGTACGTCAGCTAATGTAATAGTCCATATACTTGTTGTTGTGAAGAAAGTGAACAGAAGAGTGCACAGTACTTGTGCAAATTTCATTTTTTTGCTAGGCAACATTTTAAAGTTTTGTTTACAATAGCGGTGGGCTTCGATGAAAATACACACGCACTGACGTGGTTTTATCTAATAATTTACTTTAAGTGTTATTTATTATTAAAACTTTTTATTGAAAAACGATTTACAACGAAGGAGAGATAAAGAAAATTATTGCTAATATGACAATGAAAGACCGGCGTTTAGTGTTGGCAATTCCAATACGCTCAGTTGATGTTTTATAAATCGTAAAAGTTACAAAAACAACAGGCAAATTATGACATCGAGTTAGCTTTTAACAAAAACAACAGACTAAATTTGACAGCTAGGTTGATGTATAACAACAACAATTGCCTGTGGTTGTTGTTGATAATTTTTGTACCAAAAATTCTATTGTCACTTTATTAATATACACACTTTCACAGTTGGCAATTCCTACAATCAGCTGTTGTATACAACAGGGTGTTAAATATTCCTGTTTTCATTTAATTTGCAGAAATATGTCGGGCATCTAGAAATTTCTTAAAAAAATACAATCTTCATACAGTCAATCTCGTTTATAACGAACTCAGGAAGACCTACAAATATTTAGACGGTTGAAGATTATATAGAATACGAAATTAAATATTATATGTAATAAATTTATTATATTCGTTTTTACAAATATCAATCACTGATTTTATTTGCTTGTAAACTCTTATTTAACTAGATTTGTGAGTTTGTAATGGTAGAAATAACTAATTGCCAAACTAACTAACTAACTAACTAACTACTAACTAACTAACTAACTAACTAACTAACTAACTAACTAACTTAACTAACTAACTAACTAACTAACTACTAACTAACTAACTAACTAACTAACTAACTAACTAACTAACTAACTAACTAACTAACTAACTAACTAACTAACTAACTAACTAACTAACTAACTAACTAACTAACTAACTAACTAACTAACTAACTAACTAACTAACTAACTAACTAACTAACTAACTAACTAACTAACTAACTAACTAACTAACTAACTAACTAACTAACTAACTAACTAACTAACTAACTAACTAACTAACTAACTAACTAACTACTAACTAACTAACTAACTAACTAACTAACTAACTAACTAACTAACTAACTAACTAACTAACTAACTAACTAACTAACTAACTAACTAACTAACTAACTAACTAACTAACTAACTAACTAACTAACTAACTAACTAACTAACTAACTAACTAACTAACTAACTAACTAACTAACTAACTAACCTAACTAACTAACTAACTAACTACTAACTAACTAACTAACTAACTAACTAACTAACTAACTAACTAACTAACTAACTAACTAACTAACTACTAACTAACTAACTAACTAACTAACTAACTAACTAACTAACTAACTAACTAACTAACTAACTAACTAACTAACTAACTAACTAACTAACTAACTAACTAACTAACTAACTAACTAACTAACTAACTAACTAACTAACTAACTAACTAACTAACTAACTAACTAACTAACTAACTAACTAACTAACTAACTAACTAACTAACTAACTAACTAACTAACTAACTAACTAACTAACTAACTAACTAACTAACTAACTAACTAACTACTAACTAACTAACTAACTAACTAACTAACTAACTAACTAACTAACTAACTAACTAACTAACTAACTAACTAACTAACTAACTAACTAACTAACTAACTAACTACCTAACTAACTAACTAACTAACTAACTAACTAACTTACTAACAAACTAACTAACTAACTAACTAACTAACTAACTAACTAGCTAACTAACTAACGAACTAACTAAACTGTCATTGGATAATTGTAATCAGTAGTTACCAGTGAATTAATTACATCTAAATCCTTGACATAAAAACTTCAAAATATGTATGTATATCGGGAAACATAGATCTTTGATAAGAGAGATAAGAGTTCAAAATAAATTTAAAACAATATTGATGCAAATGATTCCTAAATTAGATTCTTATTCAAATATTTTTAATAAAAAGGTTTAGATAAACTTATAAAATGTTTAAATATTCGTTATAAAAAATTTAAAATCTCGTTTTTTAATTATCTTTGGTTTTATAAAAATTTCGTTTTATAGCATTCAGTTTGGCCAGTTATTAACTGAACATCCAGTTATTGTTCTTTAATAATTATTAAAATACACAAATTGTTGTTGTTTTTAATACATGTTAATTATATTTTTAGTTAAAAAAAATTCAATTGAAAAATACTTAAATTTATTTAAAAAAAAAGTAGTTACACAATATATATTTGTAATATAAAAAAGCAATATGTTTGTATATATATTACTTACACTTAAATTAATATAATAAATGTTACTAATATAGTCATCAACAATAGATACAACAAAAATACAAATTGCATCTCTGCATCACAAATTAAAAAATCAATCATCAAGTCTTCTAAATGTGTGTTTTACCGCACATTCGTTATATTACCCATTTACAATTCCGGTTTATTAATTATACCATAAAATAGAGGTAATTTTGTGGGATCATGACGAATGAGTATTAGGAATGGTGTGTCACCACGGAAAACAACATCGGTACCTGAACGATGTAAATAGGTAAGAGTGGCAGCCGCTGCTTCAGTGCCCTGTTCATCAACAGAAAAAACAACTTTATGTATTATATCATCTACGAAAAGATCAGAAGAGGGATATGTATCGGTTATTAAGCGATTCGCTTCTATATTATGTAGTGCTTCAACTACAGGATCCACATTATTCGTAGAAACTTGACGTTTTCCTCGTTTATTATTTGCTGATTTAGTACCAACAGTAGTTGAAGGCTTTTCGGTTGTGGAGGACATTTGCATTGAGTCCATGGTTTTATTATGTGTTGACAACATAGTGTTATTACCAGATTCTTTAGTTTCACCAAATCTGGAGGAGAATACTAAGGCCGGTTCAGCATATCTATCTAATATATGGCCCTTAGGATAAAATGGCATTTTACGATCAATGGATTCAAAAGACACAGTAGATCTTATCGGAGCAAAAGCGTTCGATGGAGCCTGTACAGGTACCTGTGCAGTAGCTGGTACAGGGGCATATGTTGAAGCTGGAGCTGGTACAAAATTTGGTGTTACATAACTTGATTTTCCACCAATCAATGACAAGTCGCTATAACCATTTATGAATATATCACGTACATCCATTTTTTTCAGTATTTCTTTCATGTTCATACTGCGGGTAAAATGCATTTTTGGAAATACCATAACCGTAGTCTTGCGTTCCATATTATCGATCATGGCATTTATTTTATGAGCATTTAAAATGTTTTGCAATTCGCGTAATTTTTGACGACTGGAATTATTTGGTTGAATTACATACATGGTAGTTTCATTGCCCTTATATGGAAGACCTATAATCCGACAATCATATTCTTTGGCATTATAAAATGGAAATATACCTCCAGTCGGCATCATTTGTACTTTAATGGGTGGATTGTTTGCACCATCTGGATAGAAATTATCTTCGATTGTGGATCTGGGAAAGAACGAAGTCTCCCAAAATGCTTTAAAGTACAAAACAGAGGCTAGAATGATGTTTGTGGATTTATCTATGTCGCCATCAATAACTTTAGGTATCTTTCCAAAAGTAGCTTTATCGACCCAGGCGTTAATATGATCACGAGATTCTCGGTTTTTCGCCTGGAAATCCAATTGTTGTAATTCCGTTTCATAAATGGACTTGAGTACTTGCCTAAAAAAATAAAATATGTATGTATGTAAGTGTAAGATATAAAATAGATAGATAGATAGATAGATAGATAGATAGATAGTATAGATGATAGATATATAGATAGATAGCTAATGAGATCGATAGATAGCTAGATAGATAGATAGATGATAGATAGATAGATAGATAGATCGCTCGCTCGCTCGCTCCCTCGCTAGCTCGATCGATCGCTCGCTCGCTCGCTCGCTCGCTCGCTCGCTAGCTCGCTAGCTCGATCGCTCCCTCCTCGCTCGCTCGCTCGCTCGCTCGCTCGCTCCTCGCTCGCTCGCTCGCTCTCTCGCTCGCTCGCTCGCTCGCTCGCTCGCTCGCTCCCTCGCTCGCCTCGCTCGCTCCTCGCTCGCTCGCTCGCTCCTCGCTCGCTCGCTCGCTCGCTCGCTCGCTCTCGCTCGCTCGCTCGCTCGCTCGCTCGCTCGCTCGCTCGCTCCTCGCTCGCTCGCTCGCTCGCTCGCTCGCTCGCTCGCTCGCTCGCTCGCTCGCTCCTCGCTCGCTGCTAGCTCCTCGCTCGCGCTGCTGCTGCGCGCTCGCTCGGCTCGCTGCTCGCCTTGCTCGCTCGCTCTCTCGCTCGGCTTGATTTCTTCTTTTTCTCTCCCGCTCCTCCCCCCTTCTCCTCTTTTGTCCCCCTCCCCCCCCTCTACTTGTCCCTCTATCCTCTCTCCCTAATAACTCTCCTCCCCATTCTCCTTTCTGCGCCTCCTTTCTTTTTATGTATTTCTGGTGTAGTATAACATATGTACGTATTTTATTTTCTCACCGATTCAATTATCAGCGTTAATATTTATATTTGTATAAAAACTTGTGAAAGTTTTTTATTTATTATAAACTTTTTATGCTAAAACAAACATAATATAAATATAATAATGATTAACAAAACTTGAATTTCGTGCTAAAAAATTTAAACATAATTTTAAAATCTTCATTTAAATGTGAATTAACAATGAATTTCCGTTAGGTTTTTTGTTTACAAATATATTTTTTGATAACATGACAGACAAATGATTATTTTAATTATTTTTAGAGTGACATATAAAAACAATATTAATTAATTTATTTATGAAATTTTTTTATTGTTTTTTAAAAACTCGGCAGGTTGTTTCAAAAGTGGTTTTTATAATTTTTACTCCATTACTCTATAGAAGAGGACTTAATGAGATCTAATTTTTCAAAACTTTTTATCTGATAATTACAAAAATTTCGTAATATTCAGTCAAGAAGAAACAAAATGTCCCTCAAATGGATCTACATACATACATGCATACATACAGTGAATCAACTAAGTTTTTTGCCTACCTTTTTTTAAGAGAATTTTGTTTTTTGTTCATAAATAAAATTAAAAAAAAACAGGTAAAAAGTAAATTTATGTTTTCCAATTGAAAATAGATATTGTGTAGAATGGGAAAAAGAAAAAAATATTAAAATGAAAATGTTGGTGCATTTGTTGTTGCATTTTATTATTTTTCATCAGAATTTGCACGTCAATAAAGTATTTTGCATATTGAAATTTCCAGTTAATTTCGTTGGGTTTTTAAAATTATTTTTTAATTGCTTTTTGAAATTTATTGTTTTATTGTTAGAAGGACACGTGTTAAGTATTTTTCAATCGTAATTTTCAAAAATCATATCCTTATTGCGTTAAAAATGTTTAAAAGGAAATAATGAGGCAATTCAAATATAAAAAATTAGTTTAGATTTTTAGAACAAGTATAAATCAATGGAATTCAATTATGAAATGTTTAATCAATCATTAAAAAATATAAAATATAGAAATTGATGAATTAACAAAAAGAATTATAAAAAAAAACGCACTGAGTTGTCTTTCAAAATCTTTAACTGCCAAAGGAGAGCGACTTGTATCCAAGCAAAAACCATTGAAGTCCTCATTTATCTTCTCCAAAGTCCGTATACGAACTTAAAAGAACACTATGTTTAAATTTAGACCTCTAAACAGACCTTAGGTTGCTTGGAAACAATATAAAGTGAACTATCGTGTGGTACGGGAAAAATACTTAATTTAGGTATTTACAAATAGAGGCGGTTCTCATCACCTAAGATCCACAAAAGCAATATTTTTCAGCTAATACATACACTTATATATAGTTAGAACCCAAATCAAGAATAACTATCCAAATCCAGCTACGCCTACTGTATGTTATTCATAAAATAATGCATTCAAAATATGAGGTAGAATATCAAAATTCTAGCATGTAATAGTTCTATAGTGGTATACGGTGATATCCCCATACTTTGAGTGGCTAGGGTAGTACTTAGTGTTAGCTTTATTGAATAAGAATCAATATTATACAATTCTAAATAAAATTCACACAGTACTCCCCAAATAGATGGGGTTTCCGTAATGTAGTTTTTGTTTATCAATACAAAATGACCAAAAACCCAGATTTTTTTTGTTATAATCTATAGATTTATACCCCACTAATATTTTTTTTCTAGATCCAAATCCATTGATTTCCTAATATATCATGTATCCAATTCAAAATTACTTATTATTTTCGAAATTTAATCAAAGAAACGATAGATTTCATGTTAAGTCAAATATTGAAAAATTCTTATAGGTATATAGGATAATAAATCGGCTAAGAAATGTACAAACTTAGTCGTTCCACTACTAAAATATCTAAAAAATGTTATTCTAATATATAGGAGTAATAAAAATATGAAATATTAAAAAATTAACAAAAAACCTAAAAAAGCAAAATACTTTATTGACCTTAAAAATTAACAATACATTCAGATTTTATCAAAAATCTCGTTAATTAATATCAGGATTTTACTTTTTATGGTAGAAAATTAAAATATAAGATATTCTTTAAAAAAATACAACAAACAAATTGCTTTATTTTGCTAAAAATAATTGTTCAGATAAAGTTTTTTTTTAAAATTTATAAAATTTTACATAGGCAAATTACTTAATTGATTCACTGTATATGTACATATAACAGGAATTCGACAATAATATTTATTTATAATCAATATCTGGTTTTTAATTTAAAAGTTTAACTCTCTGTTCTATAATTTAACTTTATTAATTCCAACCGAATGATAATTTGACATATTAATTCCGTCTATTCCAAATTAAATAGTTCAAAATTCTACAAATTTAATCTGTAATAGATTTTTTATTTAAAATTTTATAATTTAGAGAAAATTTTAAATTTCTTAGGAATAATTAAAAAATTTTTTAATTCAATTCCTGAACGAATTTAGCCTTCCAAATGAGTTAAATCATCAAAGACGTAGTTCAACTTCGAAAGATTTATAACTTAATTTTCGGACTTAATTTCCAGGTAATGCGTTTGTAGAATTGATGACTCATTGAAAGATAATTCAATTTCAGATTTAAGGTATTCTTTCGGCCAATGAAGGCGAACCAGAAAAAAATGTTAAACAAATTATCCATCCACAAATTTTTGAAAGAACCAAAAACAAAGATTTAGTTAGATTCTAAGTTTAAACATAAGCCAAAAACTGTTCTCTCACTACTTACCTATAATCTGGATTTAACGTATAACCACTTTGCACAAATAAACCATTGGCCACATTGATAATATGTTCCACTGGAGTTTTTGTACGACTTGTCGAACGTATCGGTGCCGTTTTTAATGTAGTAAAACGCCAATTGGCGTTTGATCGTTTATTAAGACCGCCTGCATTCACATTTATATGCTGCAAGTCATTTAACATTAAACCGAATTCTTCATGGTATTTGCTGGGATTTTCAATAAGTTCACTATCAGAATCAAGGCCAAGCAACTGTTTCAATTCCTGATAACTTCTGCCCTTAGCCCCCAATGTTAACATAGATAATGCCGCCATTATACTAAGAGGTGAGAATATTTCACTTCTCTCAGCGTAAGGATCTAAAGCAGCTAATTCCAAACCTAAATTATGGCCAAAATGTAAAACATTCTCGGCAATAATATCAGAAATCCTCTCATCGACTTGTTTTGAAGAGCGTGATTTCCATGAAGAAGGATTTAGATGACTCACGCCCGCTGCTGTTGGGAATTTCCAACCTTGATTATTATTTTGTAGCATATCCCTGAGTAAATTTTCTGTTGTCTTGATATCGCCGGCCCATGATGTGTGTATAACAACGGCCAAAAATGCCAGTGTTAAATTAATAAAAATTCTCATCACTTTTTTTTAAATTTCACGAATAAGCTAAAATACAAGGAATTAAACTTGTACTTAATTAAACCCGTATGCACAGCTCCAACTCGCACAATGTTTATAAACTACTAAAATAAAATTTGGACTTGTTTTGACTAGTTCTGTTTATATTTTTTTTAGTAGTATAATTATTTATTTTATTTGTTTTTGGCGATGCTCTTGTTTTTATTGTTGTTTCACCGGTTGCCGATTCAATACATTTTCTCTACGCTTATTAACTCGCACAATCGAACCGAAACTCATCAAACGATTCACCCAACTGATCGTATTTCAATTCTAGCTTTGTGTATTTAAAGTCAGTGTTTTTGCTAAGCTTTTTATGAATGAGAACCGTTACTAATACTAGATCTTTAAAATACTTGAACAAAGATTACAAATTGAGCATATTCTTTGAATTTGTATTAACTCAGAGTTTTATTATTTAGTCTCTACATGGGTAATTTGCAAGTTGCAATACAAGTTTATATCTATTTTGTTTGGATTGCCAGAGGAAAATATTTTATCAGAATGTAGTGGATTTGTTAAAGCAACTTTAAGGATTTTTAGTGGCATTTTGCAATAGAACCCTCTGATAGGATTTTAAAAATCGGTATTTAATTAGTCTGATTATCTGGAGAGGAAGTGTTGCTAAATTTAAAACTCAATCTCATTAAAATTTTTATGAAGATCGATACTTGACTCCAAGCCCCGTATAAATTCTTCAAGAATACTTTCAAGAATCATGGTCATAACTCGAAATTAGGTATTTTTTTTAACGTATGATCATAACTTTTCCAGACAAGTATGAAATTTGACCTTAATTTATTAATTCGTTCATTTTCGTTGAAATTACAGGCATAAATTTTACAATATATCCGCCACGCTAAAGTCTACCGGATTTTTTTTTTTTGGGATTTTACTCATACATACAGTTGCTTTCAAAATAATAGGAGTGAAAATTTCAAAAATTTTAAATATAAACCTTTTAGTGAAAGATTTAGATTTTTAATTAAATATTTTTATATTTTATTTATATAACTTGTTCTCTAATTTTTATAATCGTTATTTTAAATATTTAAGAAATTTATTAAAAAAATATATATATATTTTTAAATTTATATACAAAATCTGTTGTTCAAAATAATAGGAGTATTCGATTTAAGTTCAAATATTTTTAAAATAAAAACAAAAACCAAGGGAATTTCATCTAAAATATTATTAATTAATGTGTGGCAGTACAGCATCAGTCATTTTTGTCAAGATTTTATTTAGAATTTGGGTATATGAGCCTCCGGATCATAATGTCTTTCCTACAACGGTTTTGAGAGGCTTGATGACACATGTCGTGGCCGATTATCCACAAATATGCAGTTATTTATTCAGAAAACCTTAAAAGACGTTATATGCAAAGTCTTTTAACGTTTTGTTTTAGAATCAGTATGTCGACAACCATGTAATGGCCTACTTCCTATGGAACGACCTCCCACCAATATGGAATCAATAATGTTTTCATACCACAACACCGCCATTTTATCAAATTTGTTTATTGGGAATATGAGAACATATCTTGGGGTAATATGTTTACCTGCAACATTTGGTCTACGATACCATTTTACAATTTTTACGACCATACCCTTTTTGTCAAGACCCATCGTGAATCATTCCTATTATACGACTTCTTTGAAAGTTGGTTAGAGCTTAATATTTTTCGATTAATGGATTTCCAATATATTTTCTGAATTCATTTAGATTAAAAAATGTAATTTGTTGTCGTGTTCATGCATTAAAAATTCATCCATGTATGAAACCACCTCTAAATGCGTTACTTAGTAAACTTTATGGGTTTTACTATATGCTTTATGGTCTGAAATTAAATTTTTTCAAAAAAGATTTGTTTAAAAATTGATCTGAACTAACTGAATATTGATCACGATGTTTAATAACTACAATTTGGCTTAGTTTCACTAATTTGGGACGCTCTAATCCGATTAATTTTAAAAAAATGATAAGCGCTTTTCATATTTGATTAAAATTTTTATTTTTTATAAGAAATTTTAAAACATTTGACTTCCTAAAGTATTCAAAAAATCTTTTAATGAAATTAGCATGAGATTTTTCATATTTTTTTTCGCGATATTTTCATAATTTTCAAGATATTTGAACAGATTTTATTTTTGTCAATTCTGACATTTTCTTTCAGGATTTTAAATGAAATAATTGTGAACTGAGCTTAAAATTACTTAAAATCATCTAAATATAACACTTGTATATTATATTTTTAATATTTACTACGAATAATGGAAATTAATCTAACTTAGGTTATATAATATACGGTACTCCTATTTTT
Organism: Lucilia sericata; assembly: GCF_015586225.1. NCBI lineage: Eukaryota > Metazoa > Arthropoda > Insecta > Diptera > Calliphoridae > Lucilia > Lucilia sericata. The sequence continues at coordinate 38,523 of NW_023995458.1, read as the reverse complement.
TTGAGCAGCCGAAATCTGATATGGATTTCGAAAAAAGTGAATACCAAAAAAACTAATGAACCTATATAAAAAATTTCATTCGTTTTATATTTTAAAGACTTAACAAACAAATATCGTGAAAAAATGTTGGATTTCTGTAAATTTTTTTTTTAATTAAGCTGCAAATTATTTTTAAGTCTCACTCCTATTTTTTTGAACACAGCTGTATATTAACCAATAATGCACATAATTTTTTTTGTAAAAAAATTAAATAAAATATTTTATATTTTTTTCTTAACTAAAATGATGGCAACACTATTGAACCAGTTTACATGCAAAAAATCTCTTCTTTACTCATACTCCATTATTGTTTTCAATATCATCGATAATCAAAAAATAAATCCCCTTATTTGAAATCAAAACGAAAAAATAGCCCCTAACAGTTATGTTTAATAACAAAAAGTTATTCCCTTTACAAAAAATATATATGTACATATGTATGTATGTATCATATACTCAAAACTAAACAAAATTATTACGTTCATATAGGACTCGATGTGATAATGAATATGCCTGACCATGACGTCAAAGTGTTTATCAATAATTTTTTTTAAAAACGGTTTTATTTGTATTATTTTTGCAAAAAAGTTTTTGAATTACATTTCATTATGATGTATCATGTACTCAGCACTTAATTATTCAGTATTTTGTTTATCTGCTACAAAGTTTGGCTTTTCCAATATACACACATAGTACCTACATAAATATAAATATTACGAGTATTTTTATGTATGTATGTAATATTTCCAAGCTTTGACTTCGGTTCAACAAAGAGTTGGTTGTTTTTGTTCTTCTATGATATTTTTTCACACGTGATTATAATTTTAAATTATCTGCTGGTGTTTTTGTTGTCTTTATTCATACGTACAATGTTCTTTAGTGACATATTTTAAAAATAGATTTAAAAATAATTAAACCGGTTCCTTATTCTGTGGGTAAAACCAATTTATTTTATAGTTCAATAGTACATACCGTCATATGAAATCCAAACAGCCCTAAGTTATATTGAACAAATTTTTCAGGAGAAGCAAAAAACCTTCTAAAATGATAAATAAAACAAAAATGTTCAACATTTTCTCTTGAAGAAAAATTTGCGGTTTTCGTTTTACTTACGGAGATATGAAACTTACGCGCTTGAGAATTAGTTTTTTCTGAAAACCAAAAGGGCGTAAGTTACATTGCTAAATTCGGCTGAGCCGAATCTTAAATACCCTCCACCAGCTACTTTTATATTAAGACTTTTCTAATTGGTCAAATATTTGTAGAAATAAGTTATCTCATGTCTTAAATAGAAAAATCCCAAGATTTAAACAGCTTAAATCTATTACAATTCCAAGATTTATTGAACATTACAAACGCAATTTTCTTTAAATTTTTATAGCGCTTAGCGATATTTAGTAATTTGCATGTATGCATGTGTGTGAAAAATTAAAGGATTTTCAAAATACATATATATAATCTACACTAATTGATAATGCAAGTAGTTAAATACGGTTAAAGTGCTTTCAGGGGCTGGACCTAGATATGACCAATTATAGTCCGATCGTAAAAAAATTTTTAAGCTAAATTTCTGTACATAAAAGCTATATTTCAGTAAAATTTTATATCTATATCGTAATTTAGTAATAAGTAATGTGTGTTTAAGTGATTTTCGGAAGGGAACCTTGTATGGGACCGACCGCACCCATGTTGTGAGCCGATCGTGAAAAATCTTGAAATAGAATTTTTGTATACAAAACTAATGTTTGTGGCAAATTTTGTATCAATAGCTTTATTTGGTAATGAGTAATGTGCGTTTAAGACATTTTCGTAAAAGGACCTTATATGGGAGCTATGACGAATTATGTATATAAAGACAAAATTTCAAAATTCTGTATCTATATCATTATTTGGTAATGAATATTGTGCATTTTAGTGATTTTCTGAAGGGGACCTAGTATGAGAGCTATGACCAAATATGGACCGATCGTAAAACAATTTTATAGTGTAATTTATGTATATAAGAACAATAATTTTGCTAAATGTATGGATATCAATATTTGGTAATGAATTATGTGCGTTTAAGTGATTTTCGGGAGGGAACCTTGTATGGAAGCTATGACCAAGGTTGGACTAATCGTGAAAAAATTTTGAAATAACATTTATGTGTACAAAAATAGTATTAATGCCAAATATTTTATGGGTATCACTATTTGGTAATGAGTTATGTGCCTTTAAGTGTTTTCTGAAAGGCACCTTGTATAGCAGCTATGATCAATTATGGACCGATAGGAAAACAATTTCACAGTAATATTTCTCTATATATGAGCAATACTTCTGCCAAACTTTATATTTAGTAATGAGTTATGCGCGTTTAAGTGATTTTCGGGAGGGGACCTTGTATGGGAGCTATGACCAATTATGGACCGATCGGAAAAATATGTACTTTTGTATGGGAGGTATATGAAATTGTGGACCGATTCTGGCAATTTTCTGCAGGGATCAAGATCTTGTATAGAAACGAATGTAACGAATGAAAATTACATTAGAATATGTAAAAAATGCTTATTTTTTCGAGGTTGTTTTAAATTTTGATTCATAACTTTTCCCGATGTGAACCGATTTAGCTCATTTTCAATACCAAACTGTACCGGATAATAATGAATATTTTGGGTGAATTTGGTTAAATTATATTGCTTCGTTTTAACGTGAGCGTGTTTTACACAGACAGACAGACGGACGAACAGACGGACATAACTAAATCGACTCAGAATTTCATAAGGACCCAGAATATATATACTTTGTTGGGTCTCAGATGAATATTTCTTGGTGTTACACACGGAATGACAAAGTTATATATACCCTCTATCACCACTGATGGTGGTGGAGGCTATAAAAATAGTAAGGTTCAACATTTTTAACTAAATTTCAATCGGTTTTTTTTGGTCAAATAAGCCGAAACATGGAAGGCATAAGGCTTCTTTGTTTTCGTAAAGATTTTCGAAAATAGGAATTTTTCTTTGAAAAAATCTCTAAATCGCAAGGATTCGCTAAAGGTGTCATTTTTGTTTTATTTAATGCCAACTTACAACATTTTACAATTTCGAAGTTAAAAATTCAAAAGAATTTTAAAATTTTTATGAATTTTAAGGTAATTTTAGAACAATATCTTTTAGAATTTCTTTGATAGGGACGTTGATTTTAATTGTAGGAGTGTAAAATTTAGCAGGAACATGTATTTTGATACGGTGTATCATAATCAATCAAAAAGTCGATTTTGATCTTTTTGTAACTTAGGGCCTTTTGGATTTCATATGACGATACTATCTATTGGCAGATATTATCAGTCGATCGATTTATTTATTGAGTGTTTATAAGTTTATCAATCTTTACATTTATAAATTCGTAAATGAAGTTGCAACAGTGTTGCACAAAGCAATGAAGAACTAGAATGAAACTTAAACTGAACTAAAACTGATTGAACTAGCACTGAACTAGAACTGAATTAGAACTGAACTAGAATTGATTAAACTATGTAGAACTGAACTACAACTGTACTAGTATTGAACTAGAACTGAACTTAAACTGAACTGGAACTGACTAGATAGGTATGTAATTTGACATTCATTTAAAATCTTTACTTATGGTAAAGTTAACCATGCATTTTCGTTGAAATTACAAGTATAAATTCTACAATATATCCGCCACTTTAAAGTCTGCCGAATAGTTTATTTTGGAGGAATTTTTTGGTAAAAAAATTTAATAAAATATTTCATATTTTTTCTTAACTAAAATATAATAAATTATATAAAATTATATACTGAATTAGACCTAAGCTAGAACTGAATAATACACCTTGGGATACACGATATCCTTTTGGAAATCTTAGTTCGTCATAGTTTTTTAAGTAATTTTAACGGTCTATTTTCATTCAACTCAACCTATAAAAATATATTTGAAATACCCAGTTCTTAAAAAATGCAACAGCTGTTTTATAAATAAAGAGTACGTTTAATACAAGTAAGAGTACGTTCAGTGTATCCAATAAGATCCTTTGTTTACACAAAAAATTTTGCTTAGATTGTGTTGTTCGATTTAGTTATTTTTTCTTTTCTTAATTTTGCATTAATTTATTTATGTAATTTTAAAATCTACATATTTGGCAAACAAATGATAAGAAAATAGAAAATATTTTTTTGGCTGAAAAGTTAACTTGTTGTGTATAGAGTGAGGGTGGGTGAGTTTGTGTGTTATGGCCAATAGGGATTTGGAAGTGCTCGAGTTAAAGCCACCAACAGCAAATTGCTTTACAATAACCAATTCAAATAATAATGAAATTACACGTTTAAGCATAACAGAATTATCTTACAATGATTTCTATTGGCAATATATGGAAAGAAATTATCCGGTAATATTAAGAGATGTATCGACACAATGGGAATGTCGGCTTAATTGGATTAAACCCCAAACACAAGACTTAACACTAACTGAAAATACCGATAATACATTTGTAAAGACTAGAGTAAACGGCAAAACTATTAATTATGACTACCTCAGGGAAAAAATAGGCAATTGTCAAGTACCCGTGGCTAATTGCAATATGGAATACTATAATAGCCATGCCAAGTGTGAAATGTTATTTTATGATTTTCTACGCTACTGGCAGAAAAAGCAAGAAGATTTGTTGGCTGCTGGAACAACGACGACAGATTTAAGTAATAATGATAATAAAACTATAACCACCGGAGATTTACTCTACCTCAAGGATTGGCATTTGAAGGCTCAAAATGCTGACTATGATTTTTATAAAGTTCCTAAATATTTTGCCTCCGATTGGTTAAATGAACATTTGGTGGCGACAAAAAGTGATGATTATCGTTTTGTTTATATGGGACCAAAAGATACCTGGTAATTGGGCAATTAAAGCATAACGAATATGATTTTAATTCAATTTAATTTTTTAGGACACCCTTTCATTCGGATGTTTTTGGCTCATTTAGCTGGTCTACTAATATAATGGGCATTAAGAAATGGCTTCTCCTGCCGCCCGGAGAAGAAATAAAACTCGGCGATAATTTGGGCAATTTACCATTTTGCATTAACGAAGAAATGTTGGATAAAAAATATATCAAATATTTTACTATAATGCAAAAGGAAAACGAATCTATATTTGTACCTAGTGGCTGGTATCATCAAGTATGGAATATAACCGATACCATATCCGTAAATCATAATTGGTTCAATGCCTGTAATCTTCAGCGTATTTGGTACAACCTCAACAATCAAATGGAAAAGGTTATTAAGGAAATTGACGATTGTCGACAAATGGACAATTTTATGGAACATTGTCAAACAATGCTGCGTGCTAGTTTCGGTCTTAACTACCTCGATTTTTTACAACTATTGGAATGTATAGCAAACAGACGTTTAAGACAATTCAATAACAATACTGCCTCCGCAATTCTATCACCGCCATCTCAAGGACTGTGTTCATTCGATTTAACAACATCTACCCCTCTTATATTTTTTGATCAATTTATACCCAACGAATATCATGTTCGTCATGATCTAGAGCGTATTTTACAAGTGATTGAATTAATGTTACAGGATTCAATTGTATGTGAAGATCGTACTGTTTTATATCGTAAATGTATACATTTAAGGGAATTATTATCAACAACGGCATTATCATTAAGTCTGAACGAAAAAATATCAACATCATCGTCATCATCATAGGGAATGCTTAGACTTAAGCTGATTTTATATTTTCCTTTTTTAATAATTAATTTATTTGGGAGGAAATTGAACTCATTGCTAAAAGTTTAATTAAATAATTTTGTGTGGCAATTATACAAAAATTATTTCTATGCCGAATAATAGTCAAAATCTAAATATAATTTGTTGTTATTTTGATTAGTTTTGCCTTAAATGTGCAATTATAACAAGTACTGCATAAGTCCACTTATTTTATTATGCTTTTAGCTTTGGGTTAAATTTTTAAGTTAAAAATAAGGTAAAAATAATATAATATTAATAAAAATTGAAATATTTTTATACCAACGAAATGTTTTTGTTCTATTCTTTACCCCAAGTCCACAATTTGTTTGGCATAAGTCTAAATTCAAATCTCAACTCAAAAGCAATTGCTATATTTGTTTATTTAAAGGTTAATTCCCCAAATAAAAACAAATTTATAGATTTAGTTCAACATTTCTAATTTTTATGTTTTCAACTAGACATTTTTAAAAAATGTACCTAAAAGGTACCGTTATAATAAATACAACTTGTTTTTTTAACGGTTCTTAAACTCGAAACGGTCATTATTATGATTTCTAATTGGCAACACTTGCTTTTATCTCTCTCTCTCCTCTAAATTACTGGTGTTTATTTACATGTTTGTTTTATTTTGCTACGCCATTCGTTAAGCTAAAAATTGTATAGAGATTACAAAAATAAATAAAAAAGAGACTATGAGCTTTGGAATAAAATGAAACTTATCAATAATTAAAAATCAAAGTTTAAAAAACCTAAAAAGCGATGTATTCTGCCGTAGAGAATACTACACAGCATATTAATTAGGCGAAAAAAAGAAATACTTTATCCAACATAACATGCCTTTGAAGGGGATAAAAGTTTTGGAATTTGCTGGTTTGGCACCAGCACCATTTTGTGGGAAAATTTTAGCTGATTTTGGTGCAAAGGTCACAGTTATAGATAGGGTAAGTAAAAATGCTTTATGCAGTATTTCTTTTGAAACCAAAATTACTCTTTTTTTTTGAAAACAGGTATTGGACAATCAATTCAATTGCTTGAATCGTGGCAAACATGTACTTGCTATAGATCTTAAAAAGCCACAGGGACAGACATTGGCTAGAGAATTGTGTAAAAAACAGGATGTACTAATTGAACCTTTTCGTCCTGGTGTTATGGAAAAAATGAACTTAGGACCTGAACTTTTATGTAAAGATAATCCACGACTTATTTACGCCCGTTTAACGGGTTTTGGTCAAAACGGCCGTTTGGCATTGCGTGCTGGTCATGATATTAATTATGCTGCCATATCGGGTGTTTTATCTATGTTGGGTCGCAGGGGTGAAAAACCTTTGCCACCAGTTAACATTTTAGCCGATTTTGCTGGTGGCGGTTTAATGTGTGCTTTTGGCATTTGTTTAGCTTTGCTCGAACGTCATCGTTCTGGACGTGGTCAGATTGTCGATTCTGCTATGGTGGATGGTGCTGCCTATGTAGCCAGTTGGTTGTATATGTCGCGTAATATACCGCCCATATGGGAGGGTGGAGAACGTGGCAATAATTGGCTAGATGGTGGCGCTTTCTACTATGACACCTACGAAACAAAAGATGGCAAATATATGTCGGTGGGAGCGTTAGAGCCACAATTTTTCGAACTTTTTAAACAACACTTAGGTCTACCCGAACTTTCACAGTTTGCTACGCAAGACAGTGAAAAAGAAGCAGCAAAGGCTGCCATCACCGCAGCATTTCTACAAAAGACTCAATCCGAATGGGCAGCCATATTTGAAGATATAGATGCTTGTGTGTATCCGATTTTAGACTGGCATGACGTTATGCAACATGATCATAACAATGAGCGTAATTCTTTTGTTAAATTAGAGGATAATACTATAGCACCACAACCGGCACCACGTCTTAGTCGTACTCCGGGTAAATTGAGTATGCGTTCAAGCAAATCACCGGAAGCTATAGAAGAAGCGGCTAATGTTTTGGGAGATTTAAAACTAAGTCCAGCTGCATTGGAAAAACTATTAAGAGACAAAGTTTTAATTTTACCAAATGCAACAGCGAAGTTGTGAATTTATTATTTAAGGGAAAAAGATATAACTTTTGATTAAAAAAAATGTAATTAAATAAATTTTTGATACGATTAATGAGAAATACTAATCTTTATAACAAGGCAATAATTTAGATTAGGATGTTTATTCTTACAAATATACATACATATACATAAATGCATATATAAAAAACGCATATATTTGGTATTATTCTCGCTAGTTTCATTCGTTATACGTACCCTTCTGGGATGTTTGTAGGTTTTTTGGAATTCATTTTCTTAAGACGCCCCACTCCAAATTTACAAAAATGTTCGAGACATATGCTCAGCAAAACGATCTAGAAATAATGGAGAGGAAATAAAAACTTTTGATTTATCCAGAATCTTTAATATATTTTGAATGCCGTGTTCAATGTGTAGTGGTAGTAGGAGACTGATGGTGTCTTTATAGTACTTTGCTCATGATGTTTCTGAACCTCCACCCGAAATTATTTGACAATTGACAAATTATTCGGAACAAATCAATGTAGATTTCTTAATATGCAAATGCTCAACACCACCTACGGAGATGCACGAATACAAACAAATACGGCCTCGCCTTAATGGACTTTATAATAGATAACAAACTTTTTATTGGTAACAACGGACAGGCACTTACTTTTGCAATATGAACTCGCAAGGAAGTACTGGAATTGACGCTTTTGACGTAAATCTCTTCTGGAAAATTGTCCCTGGAAAAGTCTCTAGGGAAATGAAAGATGCTCAAAGATGTGCTTCTTCTGGCATTGGCGCGACAATAACACACCAATTCTGTACGAAGCAGTGCTACTTGATCATGGTAGCTTCCATTACGATATAGAAAGGTCCTTCAGACTCCCTAAAGAATGTAGTGTCTTCCAAGCAGAGATCCTAGCGATATTGAAAACGAAGGCTCGGTTGGGCCAATTTATGTCGATAGTCAAGCTGCTCTTGTAGCGGTACATTTGCGCCTAGTTGTAGATTGTAGAAATGCTCTTAGTGTCATTATTAGACTTTTTACTATAAGACTGTTTTGGGTACCGGAGCACTGCAATGTGTATGGTAATGAAATTGCGAACTTGCTAGATTAGGTTTGAACTTTCTCATAGACGATAAGGAAAGAAAAGCGAAACCACCCTTCTGTCACTATTATAGGTTGATTTTAAAGAGAATCCGTGACATCATTAACAAGTCCTGGAATAGTAAAATGGATTGCAAATTATCAGGGGCGTTATGGCTAACACTTGATGTGAGGCCTACCAAGACACTTATAGGACTGAATATGCGTAGTCTAGGAATTCTGACTGGGATCTTAACGAGACATTGCTCAATTAGGGCCTTTGTCAGTAAGTGTGACATTAATTTACCGGACTATTGCGCGATATGCGACAATGCAGAGAAACTATAGACGATTGTGCGCATAATTTGACTGTCCTAGAATATAAAATCTCAGGTTGAAATGGCTGAAAAATAGATCCCATGACAAACTGGTGAAAATTGCAAAACTCGGCACTCGGAGTCTACAAGCTTATATCAGGGGAATTAGTAATTTCTTCGACTGGCTTCTATAGGGAGACTCGGATTCTTTCACAATTCTTTCTTTTGGAATCGATTTCAGACTATGTATGTATGTATATTAAGCAACAACATTGAAATCGAATAAATAATATGTATAATTGGGAACGTTTTATATTTTTCTTTAAAAATAAAACACATTTGATTTTTTTGCGTCGAAAGAAAACAATAAGAATCTTTATTTTCACACACATAAATTTTAAACGTACAAACTATCAGTCATACAAATTACAATGTTTTTTTTTTATCTTAAATTTAATAAATGTTTATTTTTCTTTTTAATATTAGTTTAAGTTTCTGAAAATTAAATCACTTTAACAAGTACTGAAAAAACAGGATGAGTTTTTATTTGTTTGTAATTTTATAGATATAATAAAAAATTGAATATTTACTTTTACTAATTTTAATACAACTACTACAAGAGAAAGATATGTGGGAGGGAGAGTGTTAGACAGGGAGAGAGATAGAGTTAAAGTTAGAAATTTAATGAATCCAATGGTTAATTAAGGAATATAGAAATTTATATATATTTTTTAAGATTTAAACACTGTCTTTTTTTGTTAGATTAAAAATTAATTATGATAAAACAATCACAACTAAAAACACACACAGAGTCATACAAAACTATGTAGTTGAGCTACAATGAAAACAAAATACACGCGAATTCATACGAACTATGATTTTTTTCTAATATTCTAACTACTAATGATAAACTGAAGGAAAGTTAGTTTATTTATCTAAAATTTGAAATAGACTTTAAGAATTTTTAGTTGAAGACGCTGTCAAATGCAAAATGAAATATGTAAACAATTTCTTTATATAAAATTGTTGTTTTTTTATGTTTAAGTTAGTCCTTTATTATTTATTGGTAGTTAGTTAGTTAATTCGTTGCTATTGTTGTTTTTTGTTTTGTAATTTTATATTCAGTCATTTAAATGTCAAGTTTTTAACCATTGTTTTGGTCCGTTAAGTTGTAATTTTAATTATTATTTTTTTTGTTTTGCAATTATTTAAGTCTTTCGTATTTTTATTGTATTTGTTATGTCTGCTGTCATGTTAACACACATACATACGTACGCACACATACATAACACACACATACAAACATACTATAGATTCGTATTATATACTATATTAATATTAATAAGAAGATTCATAAAATCATTCATATTATTATCAGTTATGTTTTAGAAGATTCATAAAATACTCATACGTTTTTTTTTTAAATTCTTTTTAGTAATACTACACACATGGAATGATCAGCACCCGCACTTATGATTTTTTAACAAGCATCATTACTCATCAATATCATTATCATCATTTATACTTAATTTTAATTGAAAATTAAATTATAATTTGCACAATCTCTCACACGTTCAGTTTTGCATAAGTGTATAGGTACATCATTTTTGTTTTTATTTATTTTTTTTTTAATTTTTGTGTTTTAAAGTTTTAGATGAATGAAACCAATCACCAATATATTACCATTATCATCATCATTCAGCCCCTTCATTCATTCAACTTTTAATTTTAAGAAAGAATAGTTTTTTTTTTATAATGAGTTTCAAATTCATCAAAATCACATTCGTCACACTCACATTAATGAAAAATGAATACAACATTCTTTCAGACACCTGCAAAATGTAAAAGTTTAATAAGTCATTTTTGCAAATAGTTTTTTTAAGTTGTGTCAAGGTAATAATAATAAAATGTTACTTATTTTGCAACTCTGAAGTTTGAGAACTTAATTATACCCTTCACCTTCGTGAGAAGGGTATATATAAGTTTGTCATTCCGTTTGTAATTTCTACAATATAATTTTCCGACCCTATAAAGTATATATATTCCGAGTCCTTATAGATAGCGGAGTCGATTAAGCTATGTCCGTCTGTCTGTCTGTGTGTTTGTTGAAATCAATTTTCTGATGACCCTAGATATCTTCGGGATCCAAATCTTCAATAGATCCAAATCTTCAATAGTTGGACATACTTTCGAGAAGTTTCCTATTGAAAATCAGCAAAATCGGTCCATAAATAACGGAGATATGAGCAAAAATCCGAGACAACCTCTGAAAATTTCATCAAAAAAGCAACAACAACACTGCTTATTGTATAAAAGGTTGGTTTCATTGCGATGTGTGTTTTGTTTTTGTTTTTTTTGTGTATGTATTTCGTTTCATATGTTTGGATGGCTGTGGCTTCATCGCCTTGTGTATTTTGTTTTTGTTTTTTTTTGTGTATATTGTTTCTAATGTTTGGATGGCTGTGGTTTCATTACGTTGTGTATTTTGTTTTTTCTGTTTTTTATTTCGTTTAGCATTGTTGTTGTTTCTCTTGTTTTGCTTAAGTTATGACAGGGTCGGGAAGATGAAATAAATTGACATTTTATAAAATTAATATTTTTTAAGCACATTATGGTGAAGGGTATTCGGCAAAGGCGAATATAGACTTCTTACTTGTTTTAAATTAATTTTGGACTGTTAGAACCAGTTGTTTTATCAAGAGCTGAAAGCAGCTCTTTTCATTAGTGAGTTTTCTTGGAAACTGTCGCCTTAGAAACTAGTTTTGCGAATTCTTTAGAGAAACAAATACTCTTTCGTTATTTGGAACAGCTTTAAACTATATAGAACATGTTAAGCACCAGTCACAATCTTTGTCGAGCTAGTTCTAAAGAAGCTAAAAGTTGATAGAATGGTTCTTTTGTGAATAAGTTTTGTCGAAATTATTACCTTAGGAACTGGTTCTATGGAATCTTTAGAAAATCAAATACTTGTTATTTAAAAGAGTTTTAAACTAGATATTTCTTCATTAATACATATTTCTTACATTTTTGTTGCTGTAGAATGTTCGTTGTAAAGAATATTATAGGATTTAGTTCTTCCATCAATGTTTTCGATTCAAAATTTGTCATACTCGAAATTAGTTTATCATTTCAAAACAAATACGAAATCATTAAAGAATAAAATGCCTCTACTCATTCTAGTTTAGCTAATTCGGGACTGATTCTGTAGGAGTGCTTTAAAGTCAACAGATTGATTCTGGATCAAGTTCTTTTATCAATAATTTTTGTTCAAAATAGTCACCTTCGAAACTGTTTTGTTAAAAACTTTTAAAATCTCAACTATTTTTAAATAAAGTTTAGAGAACAAATACACGTTATTAGAAACAGTTTTAAACTAGATCTTCTTGGATATTTTGTTTTAGTTCGGTGTTAAGGCCAATGATTTTTGGTCGAAATAGACAAATTTGGAATTGTTGCTATAAAAACGTTCGGTTAACACAAACATCCTGTTATGTGGACTGCATATTTTCTTTTATTAATCAATCAAAATTCACGACGCAGACGATTTGTTTTAAATATTTCACCACATTCTAATTAGAATCAAAGTTGCAAAATAAATAAATATTCTATATTACTAAATTATATGAAAAAAAAGGCAAAAAAAAACTTACATTCAAACAGGGATACTGCTTTACATGTACGTAGAGTAGGTTTTCCATTAGCAGCTTGAATTATTTCTCTTTCGACATTTTTATATAATTAGTATTATGTAGTAAGTAGATTATTTAAAACTGTAAATAGAAATTTCAAAAATGACATGCACACACATAATGTTTTTTTTGTTCACACTCGTAATTATCATTATCATATCATCATCAGCAACGTTCTCACAACAAACCATCATCATATCATTTCTTCATACTACGGCATAAAAACATACATGAAACTTGTATTTATTATAACGACTTTAAAGAAAAACTTTTACAAATTTGAAAAAAAAAAAAAAAAAACGGATGAAAAAACGTTTAATTCAATTTTAAAAATTTCCTACAAAATATAAATTTTAGTTTTGCGACTAATAATTTCTTTTTGAAACGTTCTTCTAAATTTGTCTCTCAAAATTCGATGTTATTTCAAAAAAGGTTTCCGTATTCAGCAAAATCTGATTTAAAATTCCTATATCTCATAGACTCATTTTGCATAGTTTTGTAAAAGTTTTCCTTTGAAGCCGTTTATGATGTACTCAATACCTAAATGTTTTAGTTATTATTTTATATTATTACTGTGGGTAAAAGATCTTAAACGGTTGTGTTCTTTTTTTTTAATTTTATAAAAATTTCATTACATTTATTTAATTTTTGTTTAGTTTTCGTTATTGTTTTTGTTATAGTGTTCAAAGTAGTGTTTTTTTTTTGTTCGTTAAACGTCGCGTGAGTTTGTACGTAAGTATTGAAAGTTGTAATTGTTTTATTTTGAATGGCAATAAGTGTTTAAAGATTTGGGAATATTATTAGAAAATTATACGAAAAAAAAAAACTATAACAAATTGAAAGAAAAAGTTTAATTTTACAAAAAAAGTTTACTGAAGTTCAAATTTGAATTTTCGAAGGAAAACTATTTGTTCATATATTATTGAAAATTTGGATTCCGAGATATCTGGTGCTTTCAAAAACTAGAACAGAACTAGAACTGAACTAGAATTGAACTAGAATTGAACTAGAATTGAACTAGAATTGAACTAGAACTGAACTAGAACTGAACTAGAACTGAACTAGAACTGAACTAGAACTGAACTAGAACTGAACTAAACCTGAACTAAAACTGAACTAGAGTAGAACTAGAACAGAACTAGAACAGAACTAGAACTGAACGAGAACTGAACTAGAACTGAACTAGAACTGAACTAGAACTGAACTAGAACTGAACTAGAACTGAACGAGAACTGAACTAGAACTGAACTAGAACTGAACTAGAACTGAACTAGAACTGAACGAGAACTGAACTAGAACTGAACTAGAACTGAACTAGAACTGAACTAGAACTGAACTAGAACTGAACTAGAACTGAACTAGAACTGAACTAGAACTGAACTAGAACTGAACTAGAACTGAACTAGAACTGAACTAGAACTGAACTAGAACTGAACTAGAACTGAACTAGAACTGAACTAGAACTGAACTAGAACTGAACTAGAACTGAACTAGAACTGAACTAGAACTGAACTAGAACTGAACTAGAACTGAACTAGAACTGAACTAGAACTGAACTAGAACTGAACTAGAACTGAACTAGAACTGAACTAGAACTGAACTAGAACTGAACTAGAACTGAACTAGAACTGAACTAGAACTGACTAGAACTGAACTAGAACTGAACTAGAACTGAACTAGAACTGAACTAGAACTGAACTAGAACTGAACTAGAACTAGAACTAGAACTGAACTAGAACTGAACTAGAACTGAACTAGAACTGAACTGGATCTGAACTAGAACTGAACTAGAACTGAACTAGAACTGAACTAGAACTGAACTAGAACTGAACTAGAACTGAACTAAAACTGAACTAGAACTGAACTAAAACTGAACTAGAACTGAACTAGAACAGAACTAGAACTAAACTACAACTGAACTAGAACAGAACTAGAACTGAACTAGAACTGAACTAAAACTGAACTAGAACTGAACTAGAACTGAACTAGAACTGAACTAGAACCGAACTAGAACTGAACTAGAACTGAACTAGAACTGAACTAGAACTGAACTAGAACTGAACTAGAACTGAACTAGAACTGAACTAGAACTGAACTAGAACTGAACTAGAACTGAACTAGAACTGAACTAGAACTGAACTAGAACTGAACTAGAACTGAACTAGAACTGAACTAGAACTGAACTAGAACTGAACTAGAACTGAACTAGAACTGAACTAGAACTGAACTAGAACTGAACTAGAACTGAACTAGAACTGAACTAGAACTGAACTAGAACTGAACTAGAACTGAACTAGAACTGAACTAGAACTGAACTAGAACTGAACTAGATCTGAACTAGAACTGAACTAGAACTGAACTAGAACTGAACTAGAACTGAACTAGAACTGAATTGGAACTGAAATAAAACTCTTCACGACTATTATAAAGCACCCAAATTTAGAAATGGTTTAATTTTCCCAGAAAAGAACTATTGAATTGTTACAAAAACAAATACACTCGTTATAAGGTGGATTATTTCTAAAAGTAACAGTTTAAGGCAAAAATATTTTTGCATTTATGGAAAAAAACTCCCAAAATCCTTAAACACTTGTTTTAAAAATGAAAAAAAAAAAATAAAATATTTCTGTAAAAAATGGTAATTGATTTTTGTAAATTGATTGTATATTCAAGATTGCTTGCTGATTTGTTTCGTATTTTCATTTACTATTATTAAAGATTGGCATTATAGAATTTGTTATTTTTTCTAGCAATTTATAAAGTAATAGGAGAATTTTAGAACTTAAAATAAAACGGAAAATTAAAAACACTTTTAAATATTAAAACTATTTATCTTATCGGTTGTTGTTGTGGTTTAATGTATAAGCGCATCGCGCAACTCTCTTGCTAATTAACAAGAAAAGTAAAATAGTCTGGAGGTACGAAATTAAGTTATTCCATAACGATTTAAAAACTCAATCTCAAAATTAAAATGGAGAATACGTTTGTTTATTCATGAATCTATTACTTTTCTTATTAACTGCTAATAGCTGTTATAGTTTTCGAAATTGTAATTTGCCTTTTAAATGTCTATTTTAATGTATTGTATATGTAGTTTTTTATATTTGTAGGCTTAATAAATGTTTACTTAATATAATTATAACAACATAAAAATTAGTTGTAAAATTGCATTATTTGTTATTTTTTTTTTTATTCAATAGTGTTTCTTTTTCTTTGTATGATGTATAATAATAATTAATAAACATTTTGGTTTTTTGTTTTTGTCCCTTAAAGTGTAAAAAAGTTGTATAAATTCCGTGTGTTATATGTTTAAACGTTTACGTTTTGTTTTCATTTATAATTATCTAAATTCTAAATTTGTACGAGGCATTAAGTCGTCATTTAAGTCATTTTGTTTGTTTCTAGTTTTATTATTTTTTCATTTCTTGTTTAGTTTCGTTACGTTAAGTCGTGTTTTTTTTTTTTTTTTAAATTTGTTTAATTTCATTTATAATTTAATAATTTCAGTTTCACTAGAGTATATTAATTCATTTGGCGAATTTCAAATCCGTTTAAAATCCTTTATTGTTGTTGTTTTTGTTTAAGTTATATTTTGAGCTAGTTTTTTTTTTTAGTTTTAACTATACCTAAACTTATATTCTAAACTTACAATTAATATCACACAAGCACGCACGCGCGCATAATAAGTCTTCAATCAGAAATCAATAGAAATCATATAAAAATCATTATTAATAAAATCGTACACACACAAAAAATAAAAATAGTATTTAAGGCGGCGGACAATAAGACTTAGTTTTGGACAAGACACACGATTATTTTTTGTTTTTATAAATTTTATTATTCAAGGAAGTTTTTTTCTATTAGTTTTGGTTTAAATAAATTTGTTTTTTACCAATTTAGTTACAAGTTTGTTTTTATTAATTTTTCTAGAGTGGTCCATATTTGTGTACCAATAACTTTTTCTTATGGATCTAAAAAATGCGGTATGAAAAGGTTTAAATAATTCTTCAATTTATTTCCAAAATTTTTAAATTGCTTTTACTTGAATTGGAAAGTTAAAGTTGGTTTCAATTTAGATTTTGTTTACATTTATAACAGGATTTCGAACCTTTTTTTGTGGACCGAATAGTGTGAAATCTTTAATGATTCTGTTTAAGAAAATGCTATAATTTGGAATTGTTGTGCTGGGGAAGTATTCCGCAGTCATTCCAAGAGCATTATAGGAACCAGTTCTTTCATCGATTCAAATTTGTCATGTTCTAGGTATTCATTTGAAAACAAATATGCAATCGTTAAAGAACAACTAGCCCGTACTCGTTCTAGTTTGGTTACTTCGGGACTGTTGCAGTAAAAGTGTTAACAGATTGATTCTGGACCGAGTTCTTTCGTCAATGATTTTTGAACTTGAAGCATTTGGAGTTGTTGCTGTAAAAGCTGTTTGTGTAAACAGAATGATCCGGAACTAGTAACAGTTAAGAATTAGAAAGCAAAGTTTGGCGTAGAGACGAATAATTTTTGTTTCATTTATTTCATAAAAAGATTCTGAAACCAGTTCTTTCATTAACGATTTGGGTTTGAAGTGATTACTACCGCAGAACTAGTTTTAGGAAATGTTTAAAGAACAAAAAATATGTTTTTACGAGCTTTTCGAAAACTTTTCGAATTTTTAAAAATATAATTTAAATTTTTTTTTACAAAATTTTAGAGAATTCGAACTTATGTTCGAAAAAATGTGTGCTTAAATTCGAAAGTTCGAACTTATGTATGTTCGAAAAATCGAAAAAAATATTATTTTAAATTTTTACCAAATTTTGGAAAATTCTAACTTATGTTCGAAAAAATTTTCTGCTTAAATTCGAAAATTCGAACTTATGTTCGAAAGCTGTTGACGTAATCTTAAAATTATCGTAATTATCGTAAAAATATACTTTTGAAGACAATTTTTCACATTTTTGAATTTTGAACAAACAAATTTTGTAAATTCAACTAAAATTATAGAAAAAAATTTCAAACCTAAATTTTGACCACTTTTTGTGTTAATTAAAAACAAACTGTAACATTGTAAGGCCTTCAGAAAGAATTTCAATTTGCATAAAATACTTTCACACACACACACACAATCGCATTCACACAAAACACACTATTATATAGCACAAAATCACACTTAAAACTATTAGGATTCACAGCTCCTTTCATACAAACACACACGTACATACCACTCACAAAGAGGCATACAGGATTTATTTATTCAATGCAATTCATTTAATTTTTAAAAAAAACATTCACACAAAGTGAAATAAAAATGTTTTATTTTTTGTTTTAAATTAAAAGAGTGTTCAACTGGTTAATAAATTTTAGAAAATGGTTTTTAGATTTCAATAAGAAAATTGTTGTTTAACCAATTTGCTTGCAGCATTCACTCTTTCTATTAAAAAATAAAATGATTTGATATTAAACTAAAATAAGAAACTTAGAATCTAGTTTTTTTTTGTTAATATAGGGGCGAGCAACAATTTTTTTTAATGAAGTCTAAAATAAAATAGTTTGTTTATCAAATAATTTAATGAAAAATTATTAATTTATTTTTTTGTAATTAAATTAATAATTATAGATTATTGTGGTGTAAATGTATAATGAAGATGGGTGGACAGACAGGCAATGATAATTAAATAGTAATAATCATTGACATTTTCTTTAATTGCTTTAAATTCAAAATATAGAAAAGAAAAAATAGTATATTATTCAATATGAAAAGAATTTAATTTTTGTTTCTTTTGGTAGAAAATTAATAAATATGTATTGTAAAATGAAAGGTTATAACGGAACTATAAAGAAAAATACCTTTTGTTTTTAGTAAACATTAATAGCATAAAAAATGTCAATAGAATGAAACTAATGTATAAAAGAAAAAATTAACAAAAAATCGTATTTAAATTAGAAAATAAAAAAGGTGCTTTTTTACATTAAAAATTTCTATTTTTTTTTAAAGTTGGTGGACAATTTTATATCATATTTTTAAGTTGGTGGACATTTTTAAACCATATTTTTATACAGAAATTTATAGGAAAAAAATTAGAAAAAAGAAAACAATGAATGCACCTTTTCTTAAAAAAAAAAAACAAATTTTGGTAGAAGCTGGAGTTTTTTTACCTTAATTAAAACAAATATTGAAGCAATTTACAGTTTGAACCTGAAATAGAAATAAAATTAAAAATTGTGAATAAAATTAACAAAATAAATGGATTCATAAAAATATTCCTAAAGTCTTGCTTATGTACTTCAAAAAAAATACTTTCATTTTCAAACTTGAATATTTTAAAAAAAATTTCATTATTTTTTTTTTCGGTCTATAGTCAAGTCTAAAGTCTAGTCTATAGTCTAGTCTATAGTCTAGTCTATAGTCTAGTCTATAGTCTAGTCTATAGTCTAGTCTATAGTCTAGTCTAGTCTAGTCTATAGTCTAGTCTATAGTCTAGTCTATAGTCTAGTCTATAGTCTAGTCTATAGTCTAGTCTATAGTCTAGTCTATAGTCTAGTCTATAGTCTAGTCTATAGTCTAGTCTATAGTCTAGTCTATAGTCTAGTCTATAGTCTAGTCTATAGTCTAGTCTATAGTCTAGTCTATAGTCTAGTCTATAGTCTAGTCTATAGTCTAGTCTATAGTCTAGTCTATAGTCTAGTCTATAGTCTAGTCTATAGTCTAGTCTATAGTCTAGTCTATAGTCTAGTCTATAGTCTAGTCTATAGTCTAGTCTATAGTCTAGTCTATAGTCTAGTCTATAGTCTAGTCTATAGTCTAGTCTATAGTCTAGTCTATAGTCTAGTCTATAGTCTAGTCTATAGTCTAGTCTATAGTCTAGTCTATAGTCTAGTCTATAGTCTAGTCTATAGTCTAGTCTATAGTCTAGTCTATAGTCTAGTCTATAGTCTAGTCTATAGTCTAGTCTATAGTCTAGTCTATAGTCTAGTCTATAGTCTAGTCTATAGTCTAGTCTATAGTCTAGTCTATAGTCTAGTCTATAGTCTAGTCTATAGTCTAGTCTATAGTCTAGTCTATAGTCTAGTCTATAGTCTAGTCTATAGTCTAGTCTATAGTCTAGTCTATAGTCTAGTCTATAGTCTAGTCTATAGTCTAGTCTATAGTCTAGTCTATAGTCTAGTCTATAGTCTAGTCTATAGTCTAGTCTATAGTCTAGTCTATAGTCTAGTCTATAGTCTAGTCTATAGTCTAGTCCTAGTCTAGTCTAGTCTAGTCTATAGTCCAGTCTAGTCTATAGTCTAGTCTATAGTCCAGTCTAGTCTATAGTCTAGTCTATAGTCTAGTCTATAGTCTAGTCTATAGTCTAGTCTATAGTCTAGTCTATAGTCCAGTCTAGTCTATAGTCTAGTCTATAGTCTATAGTCTAGTCTATAGTCCAGTCTAGTCTATAGTCTAGTCTATAGTCCAGTCTAGTCTATAGTCTAGTCTATAGTCTAGTCTATAGTCTAGTCTATAGTCTAGTCTATAGTCTAGTCTATAGTCTAGTCTATAGTCTAGTCTATAGTCTAGTCTATAGTCTAGTCTATAGTCTAGTCTATAGTCTAGTCTATAGTCTAGTCTAGTCGAGTCTATAGTCTAGTCTATAGTCTAGTCTATAGTCTAGTCTATAGTCTGGTCTATAGTCTAGTCTATAGTCTAGTCTATAGTCTAGTATATAGTCTAGTGTATAGTCTATTCTATAGTCTAGTCTATAGTCTAGTCTATAGTCTAGTCTATAGTCTAGTCTATAGTCTAGTCTATAGTCTAGTCTATAGTCTATTCTATAGTCTAGTCTATAGTCTAGTCTATAGTCTATTCTATAGTCTAGTCTATAGTCTAGTATATAGTCTAGTCTATAGTCTAGTCTATAGTCTAGTCTATAGTCTAGTCTATAGTCTAGTCTAGTCTATAGTCTAGTCTAGTCTATAGTCTAGTCTATAGTCTATTCTATAGTCTAGTCTATAGTCTAGTCTATAGTCTAGTCTTGTAAAATTATTTTTTATAATTTTCATTTTCGAAATTAAATATTTCGAATAACCTAACCTAACTTATGTTCGAAAAATTTTAAAGCTGTTAAATTATCTCTAAACTTAAAAATTCATAAAAAACATAATTATAGTTTTATTTAAGGTGAGTTTCTACCATTTTATAATTTTGATCCAAAAAGTTTTGAAAATTTGAAATTCGGAATATACATAATTCGTATTTTAGAATACATATATTTTTGTATGGAAGTAATTGATTGTTACATCAATAATGTATTTCTTTTGCCGGGCCTATACATTTCCCGGGAAAATGGGTTTCGTTTTGAAATTTCCCGGGATTCCGGGAATTCCCGCCTAGAAAATATAAGTACATTTTGCGAATATTTCCGCCATTTAAATACGTATTCGTATTATTTTTATGATATTTATAGTTATATACGCATAAAAAGCCTATAAAAATTATATAAAAAAGAGGTAAAGATACAGGATTTCTAATGTTATGTACAAGCCTGAAAGTATACCACTGGGCTCTGTCAATATATGTAAATCTTTAGATTTCACTGCTCTTTTACCCCAAGAACAAACCCTATTGAAAATTTTTTTATATGAAACCATTATTTTACCGACCCATAAATAACCGAACCTGACTATTTGGACTTTTTAGCAAATAATTATACATATATGTATGTTAAATATACTACTTAACTATCTCTTACAAAAACGGCAAATTCCAGAAAATCAGTTTTCACCAATAAATTGCTTAAAAATAGTAATATTAATTTGTTTCGTAGTATTTAGCACCTTTTTATATACACATCTTCTCTAGATTTAACAATTCAAATCAATATATTTATTATTGTAGGAAATGAGATTACATAAAAAAATATTTAAAAAAAATATAGTTTTCCACTTACCACTTATAGTTGAGACATAATTAAAAGAAGAATTGAATAAAATTTAAAACTCCTGTAAACACCATTTTATAGTTTAGACACAATTGAAAAAAACAGTATGAAAATTGATGGAAATTCAAAAGCGCTCCCTATATATAGAAATTAAAAATGTAGAATACGTTGATTTACTGAGCTATTGTTTGATGATCACGCAATTTTTTAATTTCCTTAGTAGCCCAGTTGCAGAGAGATTTTGTCCGGGAGGCTTTTGAACGTTTGCCTTCGGCAAGGAATTGTGTAATGGTAACATCATCAACGAATGTTAGGAGACGTGGACCAAAGGCTGTGCACAAATCACCAATGAAACCAGCAGCACTGGCGACCATTGAATCGGAGTTATCACCCTCAACGGCGATACGTTTAATAAATAGAATGATATGGCCAAGGTGTGGTTCCAAATGATAAACATCTTGATTTGGTGTTTGTTCTACACCCTTGAGACCCTGTATAATGCCAGTGTAGGCTTCTAAAACACTTTCACGCAATTCGTTGAGGTACTCAACCATATCATAACTGTTGGGATCAACCTGGAAAGAAACAAACAAGCATTTAATATATATTTATTACACAGTTACAATTTAAAAGTTATTCCCGGGATTTATGAACTTTTCCCCCCGACTTTGGTTTAAAAACAAAACGAACTTACCTCCAACTGTGAAGCAGCTCTTAATAATTCCAAAACAACATTTAAATATTTTACAAATTCACCACCAATACTGAGTGCCAAATCGCCAAAAGCTGATAAGATTGCTGGCTTAACACTACGATGTAAAGTGGGCTCCGACAAATTGGCCAACAATAGAGACATGATTTCATCACAATAGGGTATAATAAGTTGTTTCAGAGCACGCGAAATATCGCCTGTAAGACCAACAGCAGCACAACAGACTTGATATTCTTGATGATTTTTCAAACCCATATACAGGAAAGGCTTAAAAGCATCCATATATTTAACGAATTTCAAGCCCAACAACTCGACCAAAGTAGATACGGCCAAAAATGCATCTTCTTGTACACCACCCGATTTACCCGAACATGAATTGAACATGGTAAGCAAAGCATTCATAATAGCATCGGATATTTGAGGAGCATCATCTTCGCGTACCTTGCGCAATACACTCTGCAAGGTGGCGCACAACAATGATTGCAAATCATTGAATTGGTGACGATCATTATGACTGGCAATGTGGGATTCCATTTGCAAGACTTGATTGAGACGTTCTAAAATGACAATAGTTGTTCTCTGTACAATCAAATAACAATCCAAGGGTGAGTTTTTAATCATATCCATAAGAGCTTCATAAGCAGCGGCACGTAAATTGCCTTGATTGGCATCTTGACGGTCCGTTGTCTCCAACAATTGTGTAATGATGTATTCAAAGTAGGGCGAAAGACAATAGGTTTCAGGTGTTTCGCCGTCAGTGACTTCAGCAGCCTCATAAGCAGCATCAGATAAGCCAATAAAGGCCCAACAAACATTGGCAGCTACACGGGGCTCGGCTTTAAGACTTTGTATGAAACATTCCAATAGAGGTTGCAAATAGGTTTTGTTAATAGCAGCTTCAGGAATTATCTAGAATATATTAAAATTGTTATGATAATTATAATTTTATTGCTTCTTAGCAGTTTATACTTACATCACAAATACGACCAAAAGTCCAAGCAGTAGTATCTCTTACAATAACGCTCTGATCGTACATTAAGCGTATCAATGTGGGCATGGCTTGTTCCACCAACGATTTAAGAGTATTATTTTCTATACCACTTAAAATTGAACCGAAAGCCATGACAGCGGCATCACGGAAACGCCAATTTGGTGAAACAATATTATCCTTGATGAAGGGGAATACATGAGGTACGATTTCATCTTCACAACAAGTGGCCAGCAACATAAGGCAAACCGATGCTGCTTTCGATGGACTCCAGATATCTTCATCATCATTTTCATCTTGTTTAGTTAGTTTTTCCACCAATACGGGCACCAAAAACTGGAGAGCACCACGAGCATAGTGTTTCGAAACACGTGTGGGAGCACGACCAGCATCATTTGCTTCTTGATTCTCAATGGCCAAATCGATTTCTTCATCGCTAACGTTCGACCAGAATTCAACACCTTGCAATGCAATCAAATCATTGTCTGACTTCATGGCCTCCAATGTAATGGGAAACAGGGCTTGTGCCATATATGGTTCCATATATTGATAATATAGGGTCATTATTTTGACCAAACACTGTAAGGCGGCTACACAAACTTGGGTATCGGGCGATTGGGTAGCCTCGCATACCACCTCCATAATATAGTTACGTTCTACATCCTTCTCGAAATTGGCTTTGGTAAATTCCAAAGAATTCAATAATGCTGTGGTGGCTGCTAAACGTACATGATTACTGGGCTCCTGTTTGCGCATACCATGGACAATAGCGGTTAAAATTTGATTCGACTGGTTTTCCAAAACACCATAACGTATTTCTTGACATATATAACCGATAGCTTCCAAGGCAGCCTCACGATCCATTTCGCTGGAACCCTCAGTGACCACTTTATTGACAAGGGTTTGTATTAAGATACCCCAACGATTGATGGGTAATTCTGTGATGGCCACATAGGCAACACACTGAGCAGCACAAGAGGGTCGAGTATTCTCTGTACCCAAAGCTCCGAGAATCTGTAATGTTCGATATTAAGTTTTCATTGGATTTTGTAAACTTTAAGTTACTTACATTCTTCTTAATGTACTCCTTTGTGTCTTCTGGAAATTGATGCCATCTTTGTTGGTATTGCAAATTGATGGTCTCATCTTTACTGGTCAAATGATTTTTCAATTGCAGACCAGCTGCCATACGAGCCACAGGGCTATTGCTAACGGTGACCAGTATATCTGAGAGAGCTTTCAGAAACTCGGGTAAATTATTTTCAGCGGCTTGTTCCAAAAAGTTTTTCGCCGACAACAGTTCATTTTTGTCTGAAAATTTTTATAAATGGAGTAATTTCAAATTTTTCAAACACTTTTTCTTCAAAAATAAATTAATGAGAAAAAAAGGCAAAAGAAAACTTAATCTTAAAACTTATTCTACCAAATAAAATAAGCAATTGATTCTATTTAATGAGTGAAACAGACAGATAATGTGCACCTATTGCCTCTAATTCCTAAAACTCCCGTAAAAATCGGTTATTGGAAAAAAGCTACCAAAAGTGCTGATTCCATTACTTACGCCTCGAGCTTTGGTTATAGACACTTTATAGTTCATCTCGGAAACTTTTGAAGAAAGCCCTATGAGTATTCCGAATACTTCATTCTGCTGACCTGACAATCCCAACTACTTAAGATTCCTTAGAAACTGCGAGAACCATTATTTTGATTTTTAAATACTTCTATACGACTATATAGGCATTGAACATCAGTTATACATAAATTAATATGGTCTTGCTACTACCCATTTAAAAAGCAATTTGCGATCCGTTTTTTAAAGTAGTTTGAATGTTAATTAACCTCAAAACGAGAAATATGCAAGATTTAAATTCTACCCCAATGTAATTTATTTAACAAGTCGTCCCTTCCTAAGGGTCATTCTATATACATATGTTTGTGTTGCATAAGAAATTCATAAACTTGGTTTTCTGATAAAATTCATCTTAAAGTTTCAGTTATTTTAAAATTTAAAGCACTTTTATTAATCAACACACAAGAACCTAAAACTACCCCTCTTGTTGAGCATACGAAATAAGCAACTGTGAGAAAAGGAAACAACAAAATGCAAAAAAATAAACAACAACAAATAAGCTGCCTTGGCGGCCCTAGGTTAAATAACGCGCTTGCTTTTTTACCATTTTTTATCTACTTTTTGTGTACAAAAAAAAAAAAAAAGAAAGAAAAATTTCACACAAACAAATGCACTCATACAATTGGAAAAAATAAAATTAAACATATACAGTGCCTCTCATAAGTATTCGAATTTAGGTAAACTATGAAAAAAACCATATTTAATAATATATTTTGTGTGGAAAATAAATAAATTAATTGGTTATATTGTCTAGATAGTCCTTAGATTTGATATCACGCCCCTTAAAACTTGAAAACGTTACATTTACTTAAATTAGTTGTGCTTTTTTAAAAAAAAGTCCATGAAACTACTTCACAAAAGTATACGAATTTTTCCTGTTTGATCATATTATACGATACACAAATTCTAGAATCGCATGGTTTTATGCTTAATATTGTTTTAAGGGGTAACTATCAACCGCATGGATATATTTTTGACCCATTTGGTCCACAATTTTGGGGGATTTGTACCCTCTTTTCATGTAATAT
The DNA here is from genome assembly GCF_015586225.1 of Lucilia sericata. NCBI lineage: Eukaryota > Metazoa > Arthropoda > Insecta > Diptera > Calliphoridae > Lucilia > Lucilia sericata. The sequence continues at coordinate 12,344 of NW_023995458.1, read as the reverse complement.
CATTAAAATGGCGATTTTTGGCTATATTTGTAATGATTTCACCCTTTTTCCAGAGATAAAACTAAAATTTAATATTGGAATTTAATAGAACCCATAGGGTATCTAAAAATAATATTTTTTGTTATAAGGATCTGTACTTAAACGTTCCAAGATGTATTTTTGGTATCGTTTTTCAGTTTCTAATTGAATTATCTGGATCATAAGTCCCTTTTCGTACCTCTAGGGACGATATTTTCCGACAAAGTTGTCTAGTGTATATTCATGTACATATTGGCACTAATATATTTTAAATTTTCAATATATTATAGCGGTATACAACCCCAAAACATGCCTTAATAAAACGTCATCCTATATAGTAGATTTCAGTTTTTACTACTCGTAACTTTCACGCTTATGTTGCCCGTTACAATAACACTGTAAGTCCAAAATTTTGGTTTTAATTTGATCATAGTAAATAATATTTAAACATATATCAATATTTTTGAGTTAGATCATAATGATATCGTGCCATGCAGCATGGAGGCCATTGGTATCTAAAAATAATGATTTTACTATTTTGAATGGTGTTTCTTCGAGGCATGTTTTGGAGTTGTACACTTCCACAACACATTGAAAACTTAAAATGTATAAAAGCTGATATCTAAAAGAATATATACCAGAAAACTTCCCCGAAAAATAGTTGATCCTAGTATTATAAAAATGGACTTAAGTTCCAATATATTGAATTAGCGACAGAAGAATGATCTGAATAATTTATCTTGGAACGTTTAAATACAGATTCTTGTAACAAAAAATATTATTTTTATATACCCCAAGGGGTCTTATAAGTCCCAATATCAAATTTTTGTTTTATCTCTGGAAATAAGGAGAAAAATTTACAATTATGGCCAAAAATCGCCATTTTAATGATATTACTTGAAAAAAGATACAAATTCCCCAAAATTGTGGACCAAATGGTCCAAAAATATATCCTTTCCGTGGATAGTAACCCCTTAAAACAATATTACGCATAAAAACCATTCGATTCTAAAATTTGTGTTGCGTATAATATGATCAAATATGAAATACAGGAAAAATTCGTATACTTTTGAGAGGCAATTTCATGGACTTTTTTTAAAAATCCATAATTAATTTAAGTCAATGCAAATTTTTCAAGTTTTAAAAAGCGTGATATCTAACATAACGCCTACCTAGACAATATAACAAATTAATTTATTTATTTTCCACACAAAATATATTATTAAACTTGGTTTCTTTTTATAGTTTACCCAAATTCGAATAATTATGAGAGACACTGTACAAGCGCCAAATGAGATTTATGACACATGGAACAAAAACAAAAAATTCCTTTTTTTCTGGAACATATTTCACCCATTAATGCAAAACTTAAAATATTAATTTAATTTTTTTTTCAACTTACCAGGCGAGACAGTCTTTTCCAAGATCTGTATTAACTGCAGGGTTATTTGTGAATTCATTATTAGTTTCGCAATTTACCGATGTAAAAACGTTTATTTGTTCTGTATATTATATAAAAAATAAACGAAAAATACAAAGTTTTTTATATTAAAAAGGTCCATCAATGTTTAAATAATTTTAGCATTACCTTTATTAAATTGATAATTTATTAATATTAGTTAATTTTTGCACAAACACACAAATTTAAAACCTGGCGTTGTTTGCTGCTGCTACTTGCGAATGATTCGTTTGTTCGTCAATGATGATTGATTTTTTTTACTTCTACTTTCGTACCTTCTTCTTTTTTCTTTACGCCACTGTCTGCCTCTTAGCTTTTTTTCTTTATATTGTTGTTGTATTCTTTTTTAATATTTCTTTTCTATTGTTCGCTGTTGTAGACTCGTTTTTTCTTGATTTTATATTATATACACTGTCACTTTGGTTGTATTTTACATTAATTTGTGCAATTTTCAATAGATTTTTGTTGCCGTCGTGTTGAAGAGAGCACAAATTATTTTAATAAATATATAATTTTTTAATTTAGATAGATATAAATTAATTTGTAACGTTTTTTAATAAATTGTCTACGAGCGTTGTTGGCCGGTTGCGAATTTGCTTCCACATGGAAGTTTGCGAAAAAAACGAATGACTATTTTAAGAAACTTCGGTAGAATAACGATTTTTTTACGCCGAGATACTTTAACGTCGTTGGTGACTGAAACTATGAATTTCGGCGACGGCTTGAAAAGTTTTCAGCTATGTTCTTTAAGTTTTTTTTAGTTTTATTTTTTAAAATACATATTAAAAATTTACACAAGTTTTTTAAATTTATAAAATAAAAAAAAATTTGTATCAGAAAGCACTAAGTAAGGTGAAATCATCAAGGCAGAAATTATTTAAAATTTTTCGAATGTTAGAATTTTAACTTAAAAAGCTTTTACATATATACATACATATGTATATTAAATTGTTAATGTTATTTTCGAAATTAAAGAAAATGGAAAATTGTAAAAAAGTTCTCTCAGGCAAGACTAAAATTATATCTTTTTGAATTCTTACAATATAGAAATTGTACCAATATTAGTACGAATTTCTACATTAAATATACTTAAAAATTATAGAAATTTTTATAGCCGTCTCAAGCGGAAAATTTGCGGTGGCTTTTAGATTTCTTCGACGGCTAGGCTTAGACGGCTTTGAGTCAAATTGACACAGATCTCTATTAGCATAACGATTTTTTGCGCTTTTCTTCATCTACACCTGCTGAGATGCCAGATTTATAGGGCGAAAAGTCTACACTATTTTTGAGCTTTTCTTCTTCAACAGCAGATATGATGCCAGGGGAAAATTCTACAACATAGAAAATTCTACAACTATAAAGCTCAGCTAAGTTTAGTTTAGCAATTTTCAAGGAATTTCGTTAACAATCAATCGCAAAATCGACGAAAGTTAAATGACCCATTCATTTCTGCAATAATAGGAATTTCATTAATAACAATGTGAATAATTTTGAAATTTTTTAATAATCAAAGTAAAACGTCTCAATCCTTTAGTTGCTATGTTATAAATTTGAAGACTATATATTAAATTACCTCGGTTATGTGTTCAATGTTTTTTCATTGCAAAATAGTTCTAAATTACAACCCAAGTAAGCGCTTTTTTAACTTTTGATTAGTAAATATTTTCCCATAAAATTGAGAATATATTTGGAAACATGATGGTGGCGATAGCCCTAGTCAGAAGACGAATTTTTGCATTCCATAAAAAATGTATGTAAGCTCATTGTCACTAGTGGTTGTGGTAGCAATTATAATCATGTTGATTTTTAGATCTACTAGTTACCCTGTTGTTTGGTATAAAAATCTGGCAATACTGTAAGATTATTCACTCTTCAATTTTTTTTTGTCATTCTATTATGTTCCGTTAGAATTTTGTTTTTGGGTTTTTTCAAAAACACGCCTGTGGCCAAACATCGCAAAGATTTTTAATTCTTTTTTCATACAAAACGAAAATCCAATATGTCCACCACCATAACATACAGTTTGGGATTAGAAGAGTTACACTCCAGAGAACAGCGATTATGGAAGTCAACAATAGGCGAGTTTATTGGAAATTTAATATTAAATTTTTTTGCGTGTGGCGCCTGCTCACAACCTGAAGATGGGACATTTAAGGCTTTAGCTTTTGGTCTAGGTGTCTTTATGGCCATAACCATTGTGGGTCATCTTAGTGGTGGGCATGTGAATCCGGCTGTTACCATAGCTATGCTCTTGACGGGTCGTGTAAGTCTTATTAGAAGTATTTTCTATATTGTTGCCCAGTGTTTAGGAGCTGCTGTGGCTACCAGTGCTGTGAAAGCCTTTCTTGATGAAGCCTATCACAATGGCTTGGGTCATACCAATTTAGCGGAAAACATATCCGAGTTACAGGGTTTAGGCATCGAATTCTTTTTGGGTCTGGTACTCGTCCTTACCGTTTTTGGTGCGTGTGATGCCAATAAACCCGACTCTCGTTACACGGCTCCCTTCGCCATAGGCATGTCGGTGACCTTAGGCCATTTGGGTACCATACGTTATACGGGTGCCAGTATGAATCCCGCTCGTACTTTTGGCACCGCCTATGCGACAAATAATTGGGATTCCCATTGGGTGTACTGGGCTGGTCCTATTTTGGGTGGTATTGCAGCAGCTTTAGTGTATACTCAAATTCTAGAAAAACCAGCAGAGATTCCAAAACCTCCCGAGGCTTCGGATAAATATCGTATACACGCTTATGAGAGAGAAATGAAAAAATTCGAAAAGGCTGGTGATTTTGCTTAGATATAGATGTAAATGTTTTGATTTATTAGAGTAATCGTTATTGTACGTTAAGTGTATTATAATTTTTGTATATTTTCAAGTTATGTAAATTTGTAATTTTTTTTTGTAAATCTTTAAACAAAAGTTAAAATAAAGGTATAAAATTTAAAATATTGAACTATGCTATTTATAGGTAATAATTTTTTAATGAAGCTAACTGCATCCGACTTTCTTTTTTTTTTTTTTATTTTTTCAACTTTAATTCGGTGAAATTCTACTTTTTCTACAAAAATTGGAATGCTCGAAAGTCGATTTGTAGAACGATATAAAGTTTAAAATTCACCGTTACCTTTATTTCAACAAAAACAGCAGTTACCACCTTGATCGAAATCGCCTTGCATGAAGGCGCTTTTATTTTTAAAACTTTTAACAACTTTTCGTTACAACACAAATTGGCAGCACTTACATTACTCATATTTTCGAACAATTTTTTTAAGATGAATTACTTATTCATCTTATTGTTGAAAAAATATTCTAATTTAAAAAAAAAAATAAATTGTTTTGTTATCCTATCAAAATATTTTCTTTCAAAATCCTGCTTTTAAATTACTCGGATACCGCTATTATTCAATATCATAGGACGCTCTTCTTCAAAACACAGCAGAAAACTTACGTCTTTAAGCCGCCGACGAAAAATTCTAGTTTCAGTCACCGTCGTTCCTAATGTTATTCGGCGCAGGTCTCTGTGTTGGTGACGTTTCTGACATGTATAGAATAGAAAAAAATAGTAATTTTTCAACGACGTTAAAACGAGTTTTTTTCTTATAAAGTAACAAATTTTAATTAACTTTAAGTAAAAGAAACAATAGAAAATCATACAACAACAATAATAATTAATTGGTATGTAAACAATTATTAAAATTTCATGAAGAAATTGATGATTAACACGTTTCTGTCTACGTAGACCAACAAAGAACAAAAATAATAAGTGGAAAGATAGAAGAAAGAAAAAAAGGCAAGACCAGAGAAGGGCAGGAATATAATTCGCAGAATTTCAACATAGTGTATGGATAAATATAATCATCAATAATATAATATTTGCTTTTTGTTTTTTTTTTGTTCACTGTGGAACGAAAAGCCAAATAAAACGTCATCAGAAGCATTGTAATTTATAAAAGTTTTGTATCTATAATTTTCGTTAAAAAATGTCTGGTTTGAGCCAGCAAAAGGGCTGGCGTAAGCCAAATATTTCACTGGCTATAGTGGGAATTAATTTACTGCTATTGCTGCAATCTATAGGTGTGAGTGAGCAGTTCTATTTACCGGGTTTGGCACCAGTTAACTATTGCATAAAATCGGATGCCTCCAGTAATTGTAAGGTAAGTTGATCAATCATTAAGGGGCTGCAATAAGAATATGTAATTTGTCTTGAATTTTTAATTGCTACTATTAAATGCATAATTTTTGTACATACTTTTGTTTAAAAAAAAACTGATAAGAACATTAGAAACTAAAAATGGTACCAAAAATTTAATTAAATAATAGTACATACATATATTTCTTATCTTGACAACATTTGTATGGTTGTTTGATTTGTCATAGCCATAGTTTTTATACCCTACATCACTTATGTAGGTAGGTGGGTAGTATGTCTTTATACAGATATTTGTAACGCACAATAAATATAGCAAAAACCTTGGGATCACTTCCTTGCTATGTAAATATTGAGTTTATTTTGAATAATGATATATATAAACCCTACATGCATAGTCAGGCAGTAGAAGAGAATATTACAGATTAAAATTTTTTCTTTTTAAAAAAATTACTTAATTCGCGAAATTTAAAGTTTCAGCTATATCGACCTCAAAGCGTTTTGATAAACATTTAATTTGGTGACCAAAAAAATATTTCTCTACAAACAAACCACAAACAGCTGTACAAATATACACTACAAACAGGGCTTTCTAAACGAAAAATGACATTTTGCAAGCCACTTGTGTAGCTTATATTGTATTTATTATTATTTGTGGATGTTTTAATTTACCTCTTCTAATTAATACCGTTCTCCATTTATTTCCAGTCTAATGTGACTCTTTACGTAAATCGTTTAAACACCGAGGAATCTGTTATTCCTTATGAATATCATCATTTCGATTTTTGTATTGGCAATGAAAATAATTCACCTGTGGAAAATCTCGGCCAAGTGGTATTTGGCGAACGTATACGTCCCGGTCCGTATAAGATTAATTTCTTAGAAGACATCGAATGTAAAGCGGTAAGTGTATATTTAAAAATGTATATTTTAATAGGAAATTTTTGGAAAATTTCATATTTTTATAGACAAATTTTCGAAAATTCCAATCACAATTTTTTCGAATAAAATTTTTTTTCGAAATTTTTAAATTCGAAAGAAAATTTTCCGAAAATTTTATATTTTTGTAAAAAAATTAGGTGAAAATTTCATATTTTTATAGAAAGTTTCATATTTTTATAGAAAAGTTCATATTTTCATGATTTTAAAGAAATTTTCGAAATTTTCATATTTATATGAAAAATTTTCAAAAAATTCGCATTTTTCTCTTTCTATCGAAAATAATTTAAAAATTACTATTGAAAATGTTCGAAAAATAAACTCGAAGATTAAATCTATAGATCTTAAGTATATATATTTAATTTTTCCTTATCTTTTCAGGTTTGTTCTAAACACTATATGGGCGGAGAATCTGACAGCGACAGACGTATGATGGTACTTAAAAAAGGCATCAGTTTAAATTATCAACATCATTGGATTGTTGATAATATGCCGGTTACTTGGTGTTATCCTCTGGAAAATAATAAACAATATTGTAGTACCGGTTTCCCCATGGGCTGTTTGGTGCGCAGTGATAGTGATGCTGGTTGTCTTATTAATCCCAACTATAATAGACGAGGTTTCTATTATCCCTTCAATCATGTTGATTTGAAAATTACCTATCACAGTGGCCAGACCGAAGAGTGGGGTGTGGGTTTCCGTGCCAATGGTGGTCGTATTATTTCAGTTAAAGTCACTCCCAGCTCTATTAATCATGTTGATCCCAATAAATTGGATTGTAAGAATACCGATCCATTGGCCATTAAAGGTAGTCCTTTGACACCCGGCGAAAAACTTTCCATCATTTATACCTACAGTGTGGAATTTGTACGCAATGATGCTGTTAAATGGTCCTCCAGATGGGATTACATTTTGGAATCTATGCCACACACCAATATTCAATGGTTCTCTATTCTAAACTCCCTGGTGATTGTTCTATTCCTTTCGGGTATGGTGGCCATGATTATGTTACGTACTCTGCATAAGGATATTGCTCGTTATAATCAAATGGAAAGTGGTGAAGATGCTCAAGAGGAATTCGGTTGGAAATTGGTACATGGTGATGTATTTCGTCCTCCACGTAAAGGAATGTTACTATCAGTATTTTTGGGTTCTGGTGTACAAGTTTTCTGTATGACTTTGATTACTTTGGCCTTTGCCTGTTTGGGTTTCTTGTCGCCAGCCAATCGTGGTGCTTTAATGACTTGTTCGATGGTATTGTATGTTGCCTTGGGTACCCCAGCGGGTTATGTATCAGCACGTATTTACAAGAGCTTTGGTGGCATCAAATGGAAGAGTAATGTTATTTTAACATCTATGCTGTGTCCAGGGTGAGTTAGAAATGTTGGATATCTTAGTTTTTTGTTGTATGCTAAATTTCTGTTTATATTTTGTTGTAGTATTGTCTTTGGCTTATTCTTCATTATGAATCTTGTTTTGTGGGGCGAGCAATCTTCTGGTGCTGTGCCATTTAGTACATTGATTGCCTTGTTGGCTTTGTGGTTTGGTGTCTCGGTACCATTGACTTTTGTTGGTGCCTACTTTGGTTTCCGTAAGAGGGTAAGTAATGCTAAATTTTTTAAATTTTTGAGAAATATTTTCTAATAGACTGGACTTAAAGTTTTACTAAAAAAATTATTTTTTCTATAGAAAATTTTCAGTAATTTCTCTTTTCTATAGAAATTTTCGGAAATTTCTCATTTCTATAGAAAGTTTTGGGAAATTTCTCTTTTCTATAAAAAATTTTGGGAAATCTATTCTATAGAAAACGTTCAGAAATTTCTCTATTCTATAGAAAATATTCGGAAATTTCTCTTTTCTATGGATTATTTTCGGAAATTTTCTTTTCTATAGAACATTTTCGTAAATTTCTCTTTTCTATAGAAAATTTTCGGAAATTTCTCTTTTCTATAGAAAATTTTCGGAAATTTCTCTTTTCTATAGAAAATTTTCGGAAATTTCTCTTTTCTATAGAAAATTTTCGGAAATTTCTCTTTTCTATAGAAAATTTTCGGAAATTTCTCTTTTCTATAGAAAATTTTCGGAAATTTCTCTTTTCTATAGAAAATTTTCGGAAATTTCTCTTTTCTATAGAAAATTTTCGGAAATTTCTCTTTTCTATAGAAAGTTTTGGGAAATTTCTCTTTTCTATAAAAAATTTTGGGAAATGTATTCTATAGAAAACGTTCAGAAATTTCTCTATTCTATAGAAAATATTCGGAAATTTCTCTTTTCTATGGATTATTTTCGGAAATTTTCTTTTCTATAGAACATTTTCGTAAATTTCTCTTTTCTATAGAAAATTTTCGGAAATTTCTCTTTTCTATAGAAAATTTTCGGAAATTTCTCTTTTCTATAGAAAATTTTCGGAAATTTCTCTTTTCTATAGAAAATTTTCGGAAATTTCTCTTTTCTATAGAAAATTTTCGGAAATTTCTCTTTTCTATAGAAAATTTTCGGAAATTTCTCTTTTCTATAGAAAATTTTCGGAAATTTCTCTTTTCTATAGAAAATTTCTCTTTTCTATAGAAAATTTTCGGAAATTTCTCTTTTCTATAGAAAATTTCTCTTTTCTATAGAAAATTTTCGGAAATTTCTCTTTTCTATAGAAAATTTTCGGAAATTTCTCTTTTCTATAGAAAATGTTCAGAAATTTCTCTTTTCTATAGAAAATGATCAGAAATTTCTCTATTCTATGGAAATTTTTCGGAAATTTCTCTATTCTATAGAAAATATTCGGAAATTTCTCTTTTCTATGGAATATTTTCGGAAATTTTCTTTTCTATAGATCATTTTCGGAAATTTCTCTTTTCTATAGAAAATTTTCGGAAATTTCTCTTTTCTATAGAAAATTTTCAGAAATTTCTCTTTTCTATAGAAAATGTTCAGAAATTTCTCTTTTCTATAGAAAATGTTCAGAAATTTCTCTATTCTATGGAAATTTTTCGGAAATTTCTCTTTTCTATAGAAAATATTCGGAAATTTCTCTTTTCTATGGAATATTTTCGGAAATTTTCTTTTCTATAGATCATTTTCGGAAATTTCTCTTTTCTATAGAAAATTTTCGGAAATTTTTCTTTTCTATAGAAAATTTTCGGAAATTTTTCTTTTCTATACAAAATTTTCGGAAATTTCTCTTTTTCAAGGAAAAATTCTCCTTTTGAAAATCTCTTTTTATAAGAAAATTTGTATTGAAATTTTCAAATTAAATAATTTTGTTATTTCTTATCGTCTTACCTTTCTTTCTAGTCTTTGGAACATCCCGTACGTACAAATCAAATTCCCCGTCAAATACCCGATCAATCAATTTACACACAACCTATACCCGGTATTATTATGGGTGGTGTTTTACCTTTCGGTTGTATTTTCATTCAACTATTCTTCATACTTTCATCGATTTGGTCCAATCAAATGTACTACATGTTCGGTTTCCTATTCCTGGTCTTTGTTATTCTCGTTATTACCTGCTCAGAGACTACCATTCTTTTGTGCTATTTCCATCTATGTGCGGAAGATTATCACTGGTGGTGGCGTTCATTTTTAACATCTGGTTTTACAGCCGTCTATCTGTTCATCTATTGTTGCCATTATTTCGTAACAAAACTTTCGATAAAGGACGCAGCCTCAACATTCTTATACTTTGGCTACACTTCAATAATGGTATTTTTATTTTTCTTGCTAACCGGTTCCATAGGTTTCTTTGCCTGCTTTTGGTTTATACGCAAAATTTACAGTGTTGTCAAAGTGGATTAAATTTTCTTGCAAGTATGGCTTTACTTTATAGCTTCTAAGCTATGTGTTGCTAAAATTCATAAGGATTTAAACCTTAGAATCATTAGCATACACTTATAATTAAGTTGTGATTTATTTTTTGTCTTTAGAAAACTTTTAAATAATAAAGAAATATAATAATAATAACTAGATGTGTGTGTCATACGCATGTTGTGAAACTACAAATAGGCCAGATGTTATGATATACAATAAACAATAGTAGTTTTAACACACAGGAATGGAAAAAAAAACAGTCATACATACACCACATATCTTTAAAAATTAATAATAATAAAAACGCGCAATAAATTATATCCCTTTATTAATTTAACAAATAATTTATAACATTTACTTTCCATCTTTTCTTATATACATAAACAATATTTTTATTAAAATTAGAAAAAGTGAGAATCCTTTTTTTTTAGTTTAAGTTCAAACCCCATACTGCAATTATTACATTACATACTAACAATTGAGTCAATATTTTTATATACTTTACACTTATTCCCAAAAAAAAAAGAAGGAAAATAAGAAGTAGAAAAGTGTTTTTCAAGTTAAACAATATAAAAACCTATAATGAAGATTTTAATTAGTGGCTCTTGTGTAATTGGTACAATAATTTTGTAGTTTGATTCCACATTTTTCCGTTTTGTATTAAATTTTTTGATAAAAGAAAAAAACCAAACTGGTTACCATGTAGTTTTGTAATTGACCATTTAACATTAAAGATAAATATTAATAATAAACAACAACAATTGAAATGAAAACATAAAACAATTTGAATTTGTTACTAAAGAAAAGAAACCAATTAATAAAAATTTTAAAATTCTGTAATTTGCAAAAGAAAAAAAAAAAAGATCTGTCTTTCAATTTTTATTTTGAATATTTAAACCATTACTATTTGAAGTAAACTGTATTTAGCAACGTTGTACGATACATACGTTGTTTTATTGACCCTCCCCATTGTAATTTAAATAATTTCATATGGAATTTAGTTTAAAGTATTTAAACTAATATTTAATAAGAAATAAATTAATAATAAAACAAATGTATAGATTAAATAATTTGGTGTTTATTATTTTTATAGTAATTTAAAATTATTATAAAGATTAATTGGGTTTCAAAATTAAACAGAAATCTTTATGATTAATATTTTACTTAAGTTTGTATTTTTAAAAGTCACATTACTAAGTACTACTGTATTCCGAAACCTTGCATTACGAGAAACTTCCGGTATAGTATAATCCCTGATTATAATGAACCTTCACCTGTAATGGTCGACGGCCTAATTGTGTATAAAGACGGTTCTTCATTGAAGAATTTGGAAAGAAAATATCATTCCGACTCAATGATGAATGCACTATCTTGCAAGCGGAAATTTCTGCGATAAAAAGGGCATCTAATTGGCTTAGGTACTATCGGATATTAAATAGGGATATCATAATCTATACTGACAGCCAAGCCGCTATCAAATCCCTGATAGGTGTTTACTCCGCATCAAAACATGTCCAAGAATGCCGGGCGTCTCTAAACGAGATGGCGAGACATTCAAGAATTACCCTCGTTTGGGTCAAAGGACACGGGGATATAATGGGCAATACTATTGCTTATATCTTGGCGAAAGCTGATACGAGGATGGATAAAGACCAATTCTGCGGCGTCCCCCTAGCGGCCATTAAGAAACAATATACAACATTTGTTTTAGTTTAGCTCAAGATAGATGGTCTCAAGAACACACTTGCTTGACTGCTAAGTTGCTATGGCCCTGTATGGATCCTCAAAAAAAAAATATCCTACATATTAGAGCTTAGTAGAACATATCTGAGCACTCTGTTATCAGTTCTTACTGGTCATTCCAAGTTCGGAAACCATGCAAGACGCATTGGTCTTCCATACAATGACTTCTGTAGGAGCTGTCAAAATGAAGAAGAAGAAAAAATTACTCATCTTCTGTGTAATTGTCCGGC
>NW_023995457.1:50000-106880 GCF_015586225.1 Lucilia sericata | reverse complement strand
TGTCTAGTCTATAGTCTAGTCTATAGTCTAGTCTATAGTCTAGTCTATAGTCTAGTCTAGTCTAGTCTATAGTCTAGTCTATAGTCTAGTCTATAGTCTATAGTCTAGTCTATAGTCTAGTCTATAGTCTAGTCTATAGTCTAGTCTATAGTCTAGTCTATAGTCTAGTCTATAGTCTAGTCTATAGTCTAGTCTATAGTCTAGTCTATAGTCTAGTCTATAGTCTAGTCTATAGTCTAGTCTATAGTCTAGTCTATAGTCTAGTCTATAGTCTAGTCTATAGTCTAGTCTATAGTCTAGTCTATAGTCTAGTCTATAGTCTAGTCTATAGTCTAGTCTATAGTCTAGTCTATAGTCTAGTCTATAGTCTAGTCTATAGTCTAGTCTATAGTCTAGTCTATAGTCTAGTCTAGTCTATAGTCTAGTCTATAGTCTAGTCTATAGTCTAGTCTATAGTCTAGTCTATAGTCTAGTCTAGTCTATAGTCTAGTCTATAGTCTAGTCTATAGTCTATAGTCTAGTCTATAGTCTAGTCTATAGTCTAGTCTATAGTCTAGTCTATAGTCTAGTCTATAGTCTAGTCTATAGTCTAGTCTATAGTCTAGTCTATAGTCTAGTCTATAGTCTAGTCTATAGTCTAGTCTATAGTCTAGTCTATAGTCTAGTCTATAGTCTAGTCTATAGTCTAGTCTATAGTCTAGTCTATAGTCTAGTCTATAGTCTAGTCTATAGTCTAGTCTATAGTCTAGTCTATAGTCTAGTCTGTAGTCTAGTCTGTAGTCTAGTCTATAGTCTAGTCTATAGTCTAGTCTATAGTCTAGTCTATAGTCTAGTCTGTAGTCTAGTCTGTAGTCTAGTCTATAGTCTAGTCTATAGTCTAGTCTATAGTCTAGTCTATAGTCTAGTCTATAGTCTAGTCTATAGTCTAGTCTATAGTCTAGTCTATAGTCTAGTCTATAGTCTAGTCTATAGTCTAGTCTATAGTCTAGTCTATAGTCTAGTCTATAGTCTAGTCTATAGTCTAGTCTATAGTCTAGTCTATAGTCTAGTCTATAGTCTAGTCTATAGTCTAGTCTATAGTCTAGTCTATAGTCTAGTCTATAGTCTAGTCTATAGTCTAGTCTATAGTCTAGTCTATAGTCTAGTCTATAGTCTAGTCTATAGTCTAGTCTATAGTCTAGTCTATAGTCTAGTCTATAGTCTAGTCTATAGTCTAGTCTATAGTCTAGTCTATAGTCTAGTCTATAGTCTAGTCTATAGTCTAGTCTATAGTCTAGTCTATAGTCTAGTCTATAGTCTAGTCTATAGTCTAGTCTATAGTCTAGTCTATAGTCTAGTCTAGTCTAGTCTATAGTCTAGTCTATAGTCTAGTCTATAGTCTAGTCTATAGTCTAGTCTATAAGTCTTAGTCTATAGTCTAGTCTATAGTCAGTATAGTCTAGTTATAGTCTAGTCTATAGTCTAGTCTATAGTCATAGTCATAGTCTAGTCTATAGTCTAGTCTATCGTCTGTTAGTCTAGTCTATAGTCTAGTCTATAGTTAGTCTATTGTCTAGTCTATTGTCTAGTCTATAGTCTAGTCTATAGTCTAGTCTATAGTCTAGTCTATTGTCTAGTCTAGAATAATATAGTTTACAGTGTGGACACTACTAGTGGACATTAGTCTAGGCTATGCCTGTCAATGGAGCAGTCTACAGTCTATCTATTCTATGGTCTAGTCTATAGTCTGACCAATAGCCTAGTCAATAGTCTGGAATGTAGTCTAGTCAATAGAGTAGTCTTGAAAATAGTCTAGTCTTTAGTCTGGCCCGGAAATAGCCTAGTCATAGTTTGTACTATGGTGTGGACAATATTCTAGTCTATAGTCTGGACTATAGTTTATTCCATACTCTAGTACATAGCCTGGACTATAGTCTAGTTTAGAAATTAGACTATATAATATAGTTTATAGTCAGTACAATAATCTGATCTATATTTCTGGACAATAGTCTAATTTATAATCTAAAACTATAGTATATTCTGAACAACGCCTATTCTATAACCTGGATAATAGCTGATATTATAGTTTGGACTATAAAATTATAGGAGTACATAATCCACAACATGGTTCTTTCATGCCTGTATTACATACAATTATTAAAAGGAACATATTCATTAATAATGTTTACCTGTATGGATCATGTGCTTCAATAATTTTTGCAGAGTAAAAATTTTTATTTAAATTTAAAAGTACAAAACACTTTCCAACAAACTATATGTCAAAAAGTCCAATATAAAGAGCAAAAAATTAAGTAAAAAGAAAAAACAAGAAAATAATAATGAAAAAACTAACCTTGATAATACTAAGAAATACCTTGCGGTGACAATTATCCTTACAATCCTCAATCATAATGAATATAAACTGAGTAAAACTCGAAGGAACGAACGCCAACAGGCAAAGGTGGGTTGAATAAAATCACTTTTTTATAAATAAATTCCAAAAAAATATAAATAAATAAGCATTACACACTAAGCAGCACTTGTTTATCTTGATACAATATTCACATGATTTTCATTATTTTTAGAGATTGTTTTAAATTTTGATTAAATTTTTCTTTAAATTTTTAAGACATATTTTGTAAAATTTAAATTTTTTCAAATTTCTTGGATTTATGCAATATTTGTTTTAATTATAACAGAAATTTCCATAACAAAAATGAAAGTTCTGTTTTTTTTTCTTTGTTATAAATATGCATGTATTTTTAAACAAACGATTTCTCTGTTAATTTTGATTTTTTTGAAAAAAAGAAGTTTTGTTGGTTTTTGTATAAAATATTTTTATAACACAATTTAACACTAAAAACAACAAAAATAATATAAATTTTAAATTTCTTTTAACACTTTACAACAAAAAGAAATTCACACAACTTTTTTTTGTTAAACGAGTGAAGCCAAAAAGAAATTTATTTATTTTTTTTTATATTTAATTTAATAAACAATAATAAAACCACGAGATTTATTTAATTTGTTGTAAAGAGAAAAGACGAACGAAATGAAACACACGATAAATTCGATTGCGAGAAAGAAAAAATTCAAACCAGCAGCTTCCGCAACTGTAACCGTACGTTTCGTTTAATGCCACAATAGACTATGACTGAATCAACAAAATCAACAGACAGACGGAGTCCCAAACCGACGAGCTGAGCGATCGCTGCTTCAAAAAAAAAAAAAGTTCAGCTGAGTTGAATCGAATCGAGTCAAAATCTAAAATATAAATGCGCGCCGTCGTAACACATTCAAAATATAATGAAAACAACAAGAAAGAAAGAAAAGTACAATAATAAAAATAAACAAAAATTAACATAAAAAAAAAAACATTTTGCCAAACACACAAACTTACGCACATTTGTAGATATAAATGTTCGTTCATATCATTAAAAACAAAAAAAAAACAAAAAAAACCAACAACATTAAAACATCATCAACATTAAGAAGAATGAAATGGAAATAGCAGCAGCAACAATAACCACAGCAGTACGAGCAGCAGAATTTTTTTTTTTTATTTTTTGTCTGTCCGTCCGTAGACTGCTTAGTACCTTAATATGAAAACTAAAAAAAAAAATAATAATAATTTCGAGAGAAATGTAAATTGTAGAAAAATATCATAAAGAAGAAGAATAGCTAGAGAAAGAGATAAACTGAAAACTGCAGTCGATTGAAAACCAGAATTGGGGAATTATGAAAACAGACCTAGCAAACAGAAACAGCAAAACTCTAACTACAACAACAAAAACTTTAAATACATTGCTTTTTGTAACGCACTTTTGAAATCAGATCACTGAAATATTGAAATCATGGCAGCTATCAAAGTCATCTACAGTTCGACCTGTAGTCCAAATTACAGACCAAAACTATAGACTATATTACAGACCCGTCTGTAGACTCGACTATAATTCAGAATATATACAAGAATATAGTCTTGAACAAAATGCAGTCCAGACTATAGACTAAACTATAGTCCAGTCTATAATCCAGACCATAAACTAAGCTATACTACAGAACAGAGCCTAGACAATGGTCCAGCCTATAGATTAGAATATAGTCCTGACTCAATACTAAACTATAGTCCAGACTATAGACTAAACTGTATCCCAGACTAGAAACTATACAATAGTCCAGACTATAGACAAAATTATAGTTTAGACTATAGACTAAACTATATTCCAGACTATAGACTAAACTATATTCCAGACTATAGACTAAACTATAGTCCAGATTATAGACTATAGTCCACACTATAGTCAAAACAAAAGACTATAGACTAAACTATAGTCCAGAATATAGACTGAACTAAAGTCCTGACTGTATACTTAACTATAGTCCAGAATAGATACTAGACAATGGGCCAGACTATAGACTAAACTATAGCCCAGACCATAAACTATACAACAGTCCATACTATTTACTAAACAATAGTCCATTTTATAGACTAAACTATAGTCTATTACATAGGCCAGACAATAGTCCAGACTACAGACTAAACTATAGGCCAGACAATAGTCCAGACTATAGACAAAACTATATTCCAGACTATAGACTAACCTATAGTCCAGACTATATACTAAACTATAGTCCAGATTATAGACTAAACTAGACTATAGACTAAACTTTAGTCTAGACTATAGACTATAGCCCAGACTATAGATTAAACTATAGTCCAGACTATAGACTAACCTATAGTCCAGACTATAGACTAAGTTATAGTCCAGGCTATAGTGAGATTATAGACTAAACTAGACTAAAGACTACACTATAGGCCAGACAATAGTCCAGACTATAGACTAACCTATAGTCCAGACTATAGACTACATTAAAGTCCAGACTATAGACTAAACTATAGTCCAGACAATAGACTAAACTATAGTCCAGACTATAAACTAAAGTATAGTCCAAACTATAGACTAAACTATAGTCCAAACTATAGACTAAACTATAGTCCAGACTATAGACTAAACTATAGCCCAGACTATAGACAAGCTATAGTCCCGACTATAGACCAGACTATAGACTAAACTATAGTCTAGACTATAGACCAGACTATAGACTAAACTATAGTCCAGACCATAGATTAAACTATAGCCCAGACTATAGACTAAACTATAGTCCAGGCTATAGACTGAACTATAGTAAAGACTATAGACTAAACTATAGTCCA
The DNA here is from genome assembly GCF_015586225.1 of Lucilia sericata. Lineage (NCBI taxonomy): Eukaryota > Metazoa > Arthropoda > Insecta > Diptera > Calliphoridae > Lucilia > Lucilia sericata. The sequence goes on along the minus strand of NW_023995457.1, from coordinate 101,686 downwards.
GACTATAAACTAAAGTATAGTCCAAACTATAGACTAAACTATAGTCCTGACTATAGACTAAACTATAATCCAGACTAAACTATAGCCCAGACTATAGACTAAACTATAGTCCAGACTATAGACCAGACTATAGACTAAACTATGGTCCAGACTATAGTCCAGACTATAGACTAAACTATAGCCCATACTATAGACTAAACTATAGTCCAGACTATAGACCAGACTATAGACTAAACTATAGTCCAGACTATAGACTGAACTATAGTAAAGACTATAGACTAAACTATAGTCCAGACTATAGACTATACTATAGTCCAGACTATAGACTAAACTATAGTCCAAACTATAGACTAAACTATAGTCCAGACTATAGACTAAACTATAGTCCAGACTATAGACTAAACTATAGTCCAGACTATAGACTAAACTATAGTCCAGACTATAGACTAAACTATAGTCCAGACTATAGACTAAACTATAGTCCAGACTATAGACTAAACTATAGTCCAGGCTATAGACTAAACTATAGTCCAGACTACAGACTAAACTATAGTCCAGACTATAGACTAAATTATAGTCCACACTATTGACTAAACTATAGTCCAGGCTATAAACTAAACAATAGTCCAGACTATAAACTAAACTATAGTTCAGACTATAGACTAGACTATAGCCCAGACTATAGTCCAGACTATAGTCCACACTATAGACTATATATAGTCCAGACTACAGACTAAACTATAGTCCAGACTATAGACTATACAATAGTCAAGACTATAGCCTAAACTATAGTCCTGGCCATAGACTAAACTATAGTCCTGGCCAAACACTAAACTTTAGTCCATTCTATAGACTAGACTATAGCCCATACTATAGAATAAACTATAGTCCATATTATAGACTACAGATAAAACTATATTCCAGACTGTAAAGTAAACTATAGTCCAGACTAGACTACAGACCAGACTATGCTATAGTCCTGATCATAGATCAAGGTCCAGACTATAGCATAGACTTTGGACTAATATACAAATTATACTGTAGTAGCTTATGAATCAAGCCTTTTATAACTCTGCACAACCCATCAAAAGCCAAAGCCTTCGTAAATCCCACAAATAAAAACGTAGAAAAACAATCTAAAAAAATGAGCGTAAACGAAATCCCAAGCCAGAACTAAATGCATTAATATAGCCAACCATATAATGTTGGCAAAAGATAAAAAAACAAAAACAGTCATAAAAGTCAAGATAGACTTAAAGAGCTAAAGGCAAAAATAATGATCCAATCCAATCATTTCAGTCATATAAAAACCCAAGCAAATCAAAAAAAAAAAAAAAAAAAAACATAAACCTTCTATTTTTAAAATAAAAAACATTGAAATGATGGATCACCTTCATCCCAACAACTGCTCATTCTGAGTTTTCTTTGTTTGTTTCTTTCTTTCTCTTCTATTACTAAGAGATTAAGAAAAAGTCTATTTTTTATCATTAAGACACTTAAGTAACGATCTTTGTTTTAAAAAGGGTTTAAAATCAACGGAAAACTATAAATCTATAAAAATACAAACTTTATTTAAACAACTCTTTGCTTTTTTCGCTTTACTAGAGAAACCAAAGAAAAAATCTGTTGATCATGAAAATGATCTTCATTCATCATGGTTGGAAAAAAAGGGAAAAACTAAAAAAATATTGCAAATAATTGCCGGATTGTATACAAAACTGTCAGTCACAGAAAAACCATGAATATAAAAAGTTTGTTGGTTATTATTTTTGTTGCTGGTTTTAAAGATTTTTTTGTGTAAACAGAGCGAAACAAAGAAAGTACACTCAAGGAAAAAAATGAACTAAAAGGTAAAAGAATTTTTATTAAAATGCTACTGCGAACCTCAACATGTTTTAGAGTAAAAAGTTGATGAGATTCTCAACAACACACACGGAACAACTCAACAACATTTCTAGTAAAAAGTTGATGAGATTCTCAAAAACTTTTCTAGTTAAAAGATGCTGGGATTCTCAACAACTTTTCTAGTTAAAAGATGCTGGGACTCTCAACAACTTTTCTAGTTAAAAGTTGCCGGGATTCTCAACAACATTTCTAGTAAAAAGTTGATGAGATTCTCAACAACTTTTCTAGTTAAAAGTTTATGAGAATCTTAACAACTTTTCTAGTAAAAAATTGATGAGATTCTTAACAACTTTTCTAGTAAAAAGTTGATGAGATTCTTAACAACTTTTCTAGTAAAAAGTTGATGGGAACTTCAACAACTTTTCTATTAAAAAGATGATGGGAATCTCTACAACTTTTCTAGTAAAAAGATGGTGAGATTCTCAACAACTTTTCCAGTAAAAAGTTGATGATATTCTCAACAACTTTTCTAAAAAAAAGTTGATGAGATTCTCAACAACTTTTCTAGTAAAAAGTTGATGAGATTCTCAACAACTTTTCTAGTAAAAAGTTGATGAGATTATCAACTACTTTTCTAGTGAAAAGTTGCTGCGATTCTCAACAACTTTTCTAGTAAAGAGTTGCTGGGATTCTGAACAACTTTTCTAGTAAAGAGTGGCTGGGATTCTGAACAACTTTTCTAGTAAAGAGTTGCTGGGATTCTTAACAACTTTTCTAGTAAAGAGTTGCTGGGATTCTTAACAACTTTTCTAGTAAAGAGTTGGGATTCTGAACAACTTTTCTAGTAAAGAGTTGCTGAGATTCTTAACAACTTTTCTAGTAAAAAGTTGCTGCGATTCTCAACAACTTTTCTAGTAAAAAGTTGATGAGATTCTCAACAACTTTTTTAGTAAAAAGTTGCTGGGATTCTCAACAACTTTTTTAGTAAAAAGTTGCTGGGATTCTCAACGAATTTTCTATTACAAAGTTGCTAAGATTCACAACAACTTTTCTAGTAAAAAGTTGCTGTGATTCTCAACAACTTTTCTAGTAAAAAGTTGCTGTGATTCTCAACAGCTTTTCTATTAAAAAGTTGCTGAGATTCTCAAAAACTTTTCTAGTAAAAAGTTTCTGAGATTTTCAACAACTTAAAAATTTGTTATTTTACCAACATTTTCCTTTGAGTGTAAGGCACGTCAATCTTTAATTATGTGCGTTTTTTTGTGCCATCATAGAAGTGGAAGTAAAAGTTCGTTAAACTGACAATGGTTTTCATTGGAGGTTCTTTTTACTACAGCAAAAAAAAATACTAGTAAAACAAGCTTTAAAAACATTTATAGTTTTAAAAGAAAAAAAGACTTACAACTTTTTACAACAACTATTTTTAAAATCTGCAATATAAAAAAACTTTAAAAGTTACCAGCAAGTAAACAGAAAGGGTTCATGACGCTGACTGTTTTATGAGTAAGACCATCAAAGGAAGACCAGAAAAACATTCACACACAATCATGGAAAATCTGGCATTTATTTAAGGTGCGTGTGTGTGTATGTGTTAATTAAATAAAAAATAAAAAAAGATAATAATAAAATAAAATTTATTTAAAAGAAATTAACAAAAAAGTGAAACAAAACAAAAGTTAAAAAATAAACTGTTCAACATTACAAAAAATAATACTTATTTACTTAAAGTCTTTAAATGTTATTAAATTAATGAAGAAAACTAAATGTGTAAAAAACAAAATTTAATAAAAATTTCTCCATTAAAAAAAAATTACAAAAACATTTTTTTGCTTTTTTAAAAAAATGAAATTTCTCTGTTAATTTTGTTAAATCAGTTGAACGCACTAGCTGATGGACGGACAGACAGATAGACAGACATGTGGGTTAGGTATCGTTGTTCATTTGGCACAATTATTGCATTATGAACAAAATAATAAACAAAATAATTTTTATTAATAAATTGTATAATTCTCCACCATCATTATTATTATTATGAGTATCTTTAATAAAATGTATTAGCAACATGTTTACAAACCTTAAAACAATAAACAAACAAAAAACTGGAGGATAAGCAAAACTTTCTTTATGTCGAGACAATTTATGAGGGGATTATTTTGGAACAACGCAATTAACCCCAGAAGGAGTAAAAGGGCTATTAGAGAGACAACTTTTTACTAGAAATGTTGCTAAGAATCTAATCAACTTTTTAACGGAAAAGTTACTGAGAATTTTATCACAATTTTATTAGAAAACTTGTTAAGAATCTCATCAAGTTAATGGAAAAGTTGTTAAGAAACTCATCAACTTGTTGCTAGAAAAGTTGTTGAGAATTACATCATCTTATTGCTAGAAATATTGTTTAGTACCTCATCAACTCTTTACTAGAAAAGTTGTTGAAAATCTCATCAACTTTTTTTAGAAAAGTTATTGAATCTCATCAACTTTTTACTAGAAAAGTTGTTGAGAATCTCATCAACTTTTTACTAGAAAAGTTGTTGAGAATCTCATCAACTTTTTTTTAGAAAAGTTGTTGAGAATCTCATTAACTTTTTTTTTAGAAAAGCTGTTGAGAATTTCATTAACTTTTTACTGGAAAAGTTGTTGAGAATCTCTTCAACTTTTTACTAGAAGAGTTGTTGAGAATCTAATCAACTTTTTACTAGAAAAGTTGTTGAGAATCTCATCAACTTTTTACTAAAAAAGTTGTTGAGAATCTGATCTACTTTTTACTGGAAAAGTTGTTGAGAATCTCATTAACTTTTTACTAGAAAAGTTGTTGGGAATCTCATTAACTTTTTACTAGAAAAGTTGTTGAGAATCTCATCAACTTTTTACTACAAAAGTTGTTGAGAATCTCATCAACTTCTTGCTAGAAAAGTTGTTAAGAATCTCATCAACTTTTTACTAGAAAAGTTGTTGAGAATCTCATTATTTTTTACAAGAAAAGTTGTTGTGAATCTCATCCACTTTTTATGGAAAAGTTGTTGAGAATCTCTTCAACTTTTTACTAGAAAAGTTGTTGGGAATCTCATTAACTTTTTACTAGAAAAGTTGTTGAGAATCTCATCAACTTTTTGCTAGAAAAGTTGTTAAGAATCTCATCAACTTTTTACTAGAAAAGTTGTTGAGAATCTCATTATTTTTTTACAAGAAAAGTTGTTGTGAATCTCATCCACTTTTTACTGGAAAAGTTGTTGAGAATCTCATCAACTTTTTAGCAGAAATCCACTTTTTATTCGAAAAGTTGTTGAGATTCTTTTCAAGTTTTTACTATAAATGTTGTTGAGAATCTGATCTACTTTTTACTAGAAAAGTTGTTGAGAATCTGATCTACTTTTTACTAGAAAAGTTATTGAGAATCTCATCAGCTTTTTGCTAGAAAAGTTGTTGAGAATCTCTTCAACTTTTTACTAGAAAAGTTGTTGAGAATCTGATCTACTTTTTACTAGAAAAGTTGTTGAGAATCTCATCAACTTTTTACTAGAAACGTTGTTGAGAATCTGATCTAATTTTTACTAAAAAAGTTGTTGGGAATCTCATTAACTTTTTACTAGAAAAGTTGTTGAGAATCTCATCAACTTTTTACTAGAAAAGTTGTTGAGAATCTCATCAACTTTTTACTAGAAAAGTTGTTGAGAATCTCATCAACTTTTTACTAGAAAAGTTGTTGAGAATCTCATCAACTTTTTAATAGAAAAGTTGTTGAGAATCTCATCAACTTTTTGCTAGAAAAGTTGTTAAGAATCTCATCAACTTTTTACTAGAAAAGTTGTTAAGAAACTCATCAACTTGTTGCTAGAAAAGTTGTTAAGAATTTCATCAACTTTTTGCTAGAAAAGTTGTTGAGAATCTCATCAACTTTTTACCAGAAAAGTTGCTGAGAAACTCATCAACGTTTACCAGAAAAGTTATTGAGAATCTCATCAAAAGTTGTTGAGAATCTCATAAACTTTTTACTAGAAAAGTTGTTGAGAATTTTAAAAACTTTTTACTAAAGAAGTTGTTGAGAATTTGAACAACAACTATGTAGGTAAAAGAAAAGCTGTTTAAAATTAAAAAAAAATTTTATTAGAAAAGTTGTTGAGAATTGTAATAACTTTTTACTAGAAACAAGGTTGAGAATCTCTACAAATTTTTTGGTGATAAAACTCTTATTTATATTTGAAAATTATTTTTTAGGTTTTTAAGGGTTAAAATTATCATATGTACTTTTAACACTAAATACATGAAGATTATTTAAATCTCTTCATACTTAATGAAGTCATTTATCAAAAATGAAAAAAAAATCTAGAAAACATTTGTAAAAGATTAACACAAAAATTGAAAGTTTTTTTTTCGTATAAAACCAGCAAAGATTTAATATTCCCCCTTAAAAAATAAAACTGTAAAACAAAAAAAATATATAATAAATTTGTTTTCTTAAGAAGAGAAGTAACAGTAAATTGTTTACAAATCTTTTAATTAGACAACTAAATCTACAACAAGAATCTGTTAATATCTGGTGTTGGAAACAAGAAGTAAGAAAAAAAAAGAACGACAAACAAATCTCCAGCTAATCTGAGGCAAGAAGAAAAAAAAAAGAATTTATAAAATGGATGAGTATGTAGAGGTTTATGTGGTTGGTTGGTTAGATTTGTTGTGTTGGAAAAGAAATATAATTTTGGCTGGAGGCCAAAAAAAAAAGAGGAATGAATACTTTTTTAATTATTGCTATTGCAAAAAGTAACTTTTTATGCAACAAAAGTAAAAGACTTAACTAAACTAGGTTTTTAACTTTAGCATTGTTGATTCTAGAATTTTTCACTTTTTGGCTTTTAACCAAAAAAAAAAAATAATAATAATAATAATCATCAAGAAAAATCGGTCAAACTCATCAACGGCAAACGACATATAAAAATTCGGTCATGGAATCATGCTTTTACTGTTTTGCTGCTGAGTCTGTTCCTCCTAGTTTATTTAGTTTAATGGTTTCGTTAGATGATTATGCCATGGAGTGTGTTATATTTTTTACAGTTTATTGTTATTATTATTGTTATTTTAGTTTATTTTTGATGCTGTCATAAACAAGAAATGTCAAAATTACACATAAAAAACATTCTAACACACATTCTAACTTCAGACGATGATGAATGACAGTTACATAAAAAGGGGACTTGTTATAGAAGAGCCCTCCACGATGAAACATTTATAACAATTATTCATTCTACTCTCATTTACATTTTATGTTAAATAAAAAAAAATTTAACATAAATTAAAAACAACATGTAGACAAACATATTATACATAAATTCTAATAAGAGCAACAAATAAATTATATGCAGTTCAGCAAACAGACAAACGATTTATAAACCACTTGTAAAAACACTTTAAGGGTGTACCTCGTACAATTATAACTTACAACTGAGTTCAACATTTTTAATTAATTGAATTCTTTAAAACAGTTTAATGTGTAACAAAATGTTTGAAATAAACAATAAATAATTCAGCAGAGAAAGTTCAAAATTTTGTTTATCAAATATTAATTAAATATCCATAATGTTGTTATAACTTTAATCAATTATCTTAAACAATTTAACAATTAAATATATTTTTATAAATTTTTTTTTTAATTGTTTAAGTTTCAAAACTTGACACATCTTTAAGTAGACATTAATCAATCATTTGTCTTAAATTCGGGAATTTTTTTCAAATTTATTTTTTTATAATAATATAAATGATTAATTAATTACACTATGTTTAGTATAAAGAATTTGTTAATGACATCATAAAATTCAAAATTTTTTATAGAAAAGTCATTAACATATTGATTGATACTAAATAAAAAATAAAAAAAATTTTGGAAACTCAACTGAGATTCCCAGCAATTTTTTACCAGAAAAGTTACTGAGAATTTTCGCAATTCTAAACTATAAAAGTTTGACAATCGCAGCACTAAAGTTATTGAGAGTCTCATCAACTTTTTACTAAAAATGTTGTTGAGAATCTCATAAACATTTTACAAGAAAAGTTGTTGAGAATCTCATCAATTATTTACTAGAAAAGCTGTTGAGAAACTCATCAATATTTTACTAAAATCTCATCAACTGTTAGAAAAGTTGTTGAGAATCTCATCAACTTGTAACTAGAGAAATTGTTGAGAAACACATCAACTTGTAACTAGAAAAGTTATTGAGAATCTCCTCAACTTTTTACTAGAGAAATTATTGAGAAACTCATCAACTTTTTACTAGAAATGTTGTTGATAATATCATCAACTTGTAACTAGAGAAATTGTTGAGAATCTCATCGACCTGTAACTAGAGAAATCGTTGAGAATCTCATCAACTTTTTACTAGAAATTTTGTTGAGAATCTCATCAACTTTTTACTAGAAAAGTTGTTGAGAATCTCATCAGTTTGTAACTAGAGAAATTGTTGCGAAACTCATCAACTTGTAACTAGAAAAGTTGTTGAGAATCTCATCAACTTTTTACTAGAAAAGTTGTTGATAATCTCAACAACTTGTAACTAGAGAAATTGTTGAGAAACTCATCAACTTGTAACTGGAAAAGTTGTTGAGAATCTTATCAACTTGTAACTAGAAAAGTTGTAGAGAAACTCATCAACTTGTAACTAGAAAAGTTGTTGAGAATCTCATCAACTTTTTACTAGAAAAGTTGTTGAGAATCTCATCAATTTTTTACTAGAAAAGTTGTTGAGAATCTCATCAACTTGTAACTAGAGAATTTGTTGAGAAACTCATCAACTTGTAACTGGAAAAGTTGTTGAGAACCTTATCAACTTGTAACTAGAAAAGTTGTAGAGAAACTCATCAACTTGTAACTAGAAAAGTTGTTGAGAATCTCATCAACTTTTTACTAGAAAAGTTGTTGAGAATATCATCAACTTGTAACTAGAGAAATTGTTGAGAAACTCATCAACTTGTAACTAGAAAAGTTGTTGAGAATCATCAACTTTTTACTACAAAAGTTGTTGATAATCTCATCAACTTTTTACTAGAAAAGTTGTTGATAATCTCATCAACTTGTAGCTAGAGAAAATGTTGAGAAACTCATCAACTTGTAACTAGAAAAATTGTTGAGAATCTTATCAACTTGTAACTAGAAAAGTTGTAGAGAAACTCATCAACTTGTAACTAGAAAAGTTGTTGAGAATCTCATCAACTTTTGACTGGAAAAGTTGTTGAGAATCTCATCAACATTTTACTAGAAAAGTTATTAAGAATGTCATCAACATTTTGTTTGGAAACATGTTTTGATTCTAAGCAACTTTTTGCTAGAAATTATGTTTAGATTCTAAGCAATTTTTCTTCAAGAAAGTGTTACTTTTGTAACGGAAGTTTAATAAGAATTAAATGTTTAAATTTATGTAATTGAGTAGTAACACTATTGAAAAAGTACTTTAAAATATTTAAATAACAACACAGAATATTAATCATCAAATGGCAAAAAAGAAATTGTTTTTTTTTTATTTCTTCAAAGTCGTTGTCGTTGTCACTCATTCTCTCTGTAGACACTCACACTAAGTTCATCAACCGGCAAAATGTTTATATACAAATTGTAGATATTAAAACACCCAACAACAACGACAATTGTTGTACAACAAAAAAGTAGAAAAAAAAGCAAACGATAATTTATGAATTTATTGTTACGTAGCAATATAACAACAACAATAACAAAAGAGTAACAGAGAGTATTATGATGATATTCATAATTGAATACAACAACTAATGCTACATATGAACATTTACTTTTTTTCACTCATTTTGTTTAACAATTGATAAGAATACACACTTAACAAACAAATTGCAAAAGAATAAACAAAATAAATCTACAACAAGCAGTTAAGCGCGAAGACACATGTCGCGTGTAGTAAATAGAGGAGTAGAGTAATAGCAGCAGACTAAACTTATCATGGATCGAGCAACTAAATGTTGCAAATCTATTGTTAATACCAACTGTTTGTTTGTTCATTCTTAAGATTTAATGTTTCGGAATTAATGCAAATATGTACAAAACAAAAAAAACTAAATCTTTTCTTTTTGTAGGCTTTTTAGCTCTTGGTTAAATACTATTATTCACTCTGTTGCAACGAGCAAATGAACATCTCATGTTGTTCGAGTATTGTTGGTGGCACTTTAAATGCACAATTTTCCAAATGACTGTTGACATACAAAATATAAAAAAAATATATATAGAATCAACAAACTCACTACAAAGGAAGTTATTTATATTCTGTTTTTTAGTTTTACTTTATTTTTCTGTAAACAAACGCTTATAATTGCTAAATATTTAATGTGAGCAAATATTTAAACATGTTTTTTTATCTTAAATTAAAAAATTCTTTAGTTTGTAAACATTAAATATTGTATTTTTAAAAACCACACTTTTACCACATAGAAACAAAATGGAACTAAATGATTAACATTATTAAAAACTAAAAGGATTTTAGTCAAAAAGTAACTAAATTTTAACCAAAAAGTTGCTCACAAGATAAAAACAAAGTTGCTGGGAATGCAAGTTTTAAAAGATTGTTGAGATTTTCATTAACTTTTCTGTTAAAAAGTTGCTGAGATTCTCAACAACTTTTCTAGTAAAATGTTGATGAGATTCTCAACAACTTTTATAGCAAAAAGTTGATGAGATTCTCAACAACATTTCTAGTTAAACGTTGATGAGATTTTCAACATCTTTTCTAGTAGAAAGTTATTGAGATTCTAAACAACTTTTCTAATAAAAAGTTGATTAGATTCTCAACAACTTTTATAGGGAAAGTTGATGAGATTCTTAACAACTTTTCTAGTAAAAAGTTGATGAGATTCTCAACAACTTTTCTAGTAAAAAGTTGATGAGATTCTCAACATCTTTTATAGAAAAATGTTGATGAGATTCTTAACAACTTTTCTAGTAAAAAGTTGATGAGATTCTCACCAACTTTTCTAGTAGAAAGTTGATGAAATTCTAAACAACTTTTCTAATAAAAAGTTGATGAGATTCTCAACAACTTTTCTAGGGAAAGTTGATGAGATTTCTAACAACTTTTCTAGCCCAAAAGTTGATGAGATTCTCAGCAACTTTTCTAGTAAAAAGTTGATGAGATTCTCAACAACTTTTCTAGTAAAAAGTTGATGAGATTCTCAACAACTTTTCTAGTAAAAAGTGGCTGAGATTCGCAACAATTTTTCTAGTAAAAGGTTGATGAGATTCTCAACAACTCTTCTGCTAAAAAGTTGTGGATTCTTAACAACATTTCTAGTAAAACGTTGATGAGATTCTCAACATCTTTTCTAGAAGAAAGTTGATGAGATTCTCAACAACTTTTTTAGTAAAAAGCTCAACAATTTTTCTAGTAGAAAGTTGATGAGGTGCTCAACAATTTGTTTATTAAATTAAATTCTCAACAACTTTTCTAGTAAAATGTTGCTAAGATTCTCGACAACTTCTCTAGTGAAAAGTTGCTAATATTCTCAACAACTATTCTAGCAAAAAGTGGCTGAGATTCGCAACTTTTCTAGTAAAAAGTTGATGATATTCTCAACAACTTTTCTAGTAAAAAGTTGATGAGATTCTTAACAACTTTTCTAGTAAAAAGTTGATGAGATTCTCAACAACTTTTCTAGTAAAAAGTTGATGAGATTCTCAACAACTTTTCTAGTAAAAAGTTGATGAGATTCTCTACATCTTTTCTACTAAAAAGTTGCTTAGATTCTCAACATCGTTTCTCTTAAAAAGTTGATGAGATTCTCAACAACTTTTCTAGTAAAAAGTTGCTGAGAATTTTTCTAGTAAAAAGTTCATGAGATTCTTAACAACTTGTCTATTAAATGAGATTCTCAACAACTTTTCTAGTAAAATGTTGCTAAGATTCTCCACAACTTTTCTAGTGGAAAGTTGCTGAGATTCTCAACAACTTTTCTAGTAAAAAGATGATGGAGATTCTCAACAACTTTTCTAGTAAAAAGATGATGGAGATCCTCAACAACATTTATAGTAAAAAGTTGATAAGATTCTCAACAACTTTTCTAGTAAAAAGTTCAGGAGATTCTCAACATATTTTCTAGTAAAAAGTTGCTGAGATTTTCAATAACTGTTCTAGTAAAAAGTTGATGAGATTCTCAACAATTTTTCTTAAAAAAAGTTGCTGAGATTCTCTGAAACATTTCTAGTAAAATGATGGTGATATTCTCAATTAGTTTTCCAATAAAAAGTTGCTAAGATTCAGAAATGTTGCTCACAATTTATTTATTTTTATACTAGAATCCTTAACTTTTTAATTTTATTTATTTATTTCATTTCCATAAATTTTTCTAAAATATTTATTTAACAAATTCTTTTACATAAATATGAAATTAAATTAAAAATTTATTGAATTTATTCCGAAATCAATTAAATATGAAAAGTTATTAGAACAAAACAAAACTAAAATTTATTTATTTACAAACCACATGTAAATTTTATAATTTATTGAAATAGTTTTTATTACTAGTTATTATTGCTGCTGCTGCCGGTTTTTGTTCATTTTATCATCAATTTCATAAAATAACAAGCAAGTGGGAAAAAAATGTAATAATAATTTTGTATTATTTCCCTCACATTTAGAACAGAAAGTAAATCAACATTTGATTGTTGTTTTGTATGTATGTATGTATGTATGTTTATAGGAATGTTAGATAAAATGTAAAAAGCATAAATTTTCATTATCAGTAAATAAAAGTGAATCGAATAAAATACAAATTCAAAATCGGAAACATAATAAAAATGCACATGGCAACTATGTAACTATACACTCTGACACACTTAAACAAACATGTAGGAATACATTATTCTAGTGGGCAACATTTGAGTAATGTGTGGTACTGTTATTGGTCGGTTGATGGAAAAAATATATAAAAAATATTTAGTTTATTTAGTTTTAACCATTGTGATGATAGAAGGTATATATTGCAAGTGAAAAATTGTAAATAAAACAATTTATTACAATTCTACATTTAAAATTGGGGAGGAAGTATGACAATAATGTTTGTATAGAGATTTTTTTTTAAATAAATTGTATATTTTAGTTAAAAAAAATATTGGAAAATAGTTTATTGAAATCTAAAGGGACATTAATTAAAAGTTTAAGAAAATAAAACTTTTATAAAATGTAGTTGAATGAGATTCTCAACAAATTTTCTAGGAAAAAGTTAATGAGATTCTCTGCAACTTTTATTCTAAAAAGTTTATGAGATTCTCAACAACTTTTTTAGGAAAAATTTGATGAGATTTTTAAAAACTTTTCTAGGAAAAAGTTTATGAGATTCTCAACAACTTTTCTAGTAAAAAGTTGATAAGATTCTCTTTCTTTTAGGGAAAAGTTGATGGGATTCTTAAAAACTTTTGTAGTAAAAAGTTGATGATATTCTCAACAACTTTTGTAGTTAAATGTTGGTGAGATTCTTAACAACTTTGTAGTAAAAAATTGATGAGATTCTCAACAATTTCGAGTAAAAAGTTGATAAAGTTCTCAAGAACTTTTCTAGTAAAATGTTGCTGAGATTTTCAGTCACATTTGTGATACAAAGTTGCCAAGATCTTCACTCATTTTTCTAATAAAAAGTTGATTAGATTCTCAACAACTTTTCTAGTAAAAAGTTGATCAGATTCTCAACAACTTTTCTAGTAAAAAGTTGATGAGATTCTCAACAACTTTTCTAGTAAAAAGTTGATGAGATTCTCAACAACTTTTCTAGTAAAAAGTTGATGAGATTCTCAACAACTTTTCTAGTAAAAAGTTGATGAGATTCTCAACAACTTTTCTAGTAAAAAGTTGATGAGATTCTCAGTCACATTTCTGATACAAAGTTGCTGAGATTCTCATTCACATTTTTAGTAAAAAGTTGATCAAATTCTCAACAACTGTTCATGTAAAAAGTTGATGAGATTCTCAACAACTTTTCTAGTAGAAAGTTGATGAGATTTTCTGCAAGTTTTCTAGTAAAATTTTGATGAGATTCTCTGCAACTTTTCCAGTAAAATGCTGATGAAATTCTCAGTCACATTTCTGACACAAAGTTGCTGAGATTCTCAAATTTCTAGTAAAATATTGATCAAAAAGTTGATGAGATTCTTAACAACTTTTCTAGTAAAAAGTTGATGAGATTCTCAACAACTTTTCTAGTAAAAAGTTAATTAGATTCTCAACAACTTTTCTAGTAAAAATTTGATGAAATTCTCAACAACATTTCTAGTAAAAAGTTGATGAGATTCTCAACAACTTTTCTAGTAAAAGGTTGATGAGATTCTCTGCAACTTTTCTTGTAAAAAGTTTATGAGTTACTCCACAACATTTCCAGTAAAAAGTTGATGAGATTCTCAGCAACTTTTCTAGTAAAAAGTTGATGAGATTCTCAACAACTTTTCTAGTAAAAAGTTGATGAGATTCTCAACAACTTTGTTAGTAACTTTACTGGGATTCTTTACAACATTTCTATTCAAACAATACTCAGCAACTTTCTTTAATGACATCATCATTATTTGAATATATATGTAAATTAACCAAAAATCCATAAAAAAAAAGATTATTTGTCAACTCTTGGTTTTATCGCATGCTAATTGGCTTTTGATAAATATTGCAAAATAATATTAATATCTGGCTGTCAATTACCGAGAAATAATAAATAATATTGAGTTGAAAAATGTTTTAATACATTTTAATGTCAGGAAGTCATAAATCCTCATTGACATGAAAAGCAACAGCAACAACAACAAAAAAATAAAAAGAAAGTTAAAAACAAAATTCACAGTCTTGTCTCACTGACAGAATGACAGACTGATTCTTGAATAGAGAGAAAGACATACACACACACCACAATTGATTTACGCCAACACACACACAACAAGTCTGTCTATTTGTGGTTTCTGTATTTGGAAAAATGAACAACAAACACATTTAACAAAATCCACAGAAATGTTCATACAATCTGCTTCTTTTTTTTTTATTTATTTTGTTAAAAAAAATACTACAATTGGAGACTTGATGTCTGGAAAAAAATCTAAATAAATTCAAAGACTTTTTGTGGCGGTTTTGTGAGATGTTGCTTACAGCCTGTTACCGCCAACAACTAGCATGATGTTGCTGTTGTTATGTTTTGCTTGTTGAGGAGGCTCTCATGTTGGCGCGATGACGACGCACTGACCCACTTAATTTGCTGCCAACTTAAGCGTACAAAATGTGCGAAAGTGTAGCAAAAAAATATTTATAATAATAATTGCTCGCAACAACATATTGTTGTTTTTTTTTCTAGACGTCTTTTTGGTTTTACTTGAAAAATTATTCATGTTAATGTAACATGAACGTATGAACAACAACAAAATATTTACAAAATTATTTATATTTTTTGTTGTTGTTGTTTTATTAATACAAGTTTATTATTATATTCATATTTGTTATTGTTCTTGTTCAAAGTCTATTTATTTTAGAAATTTATAACAATTTAAGTGTTTTTTTCTCATTCTGTTTATTGTTGATTTCACTTCCTGTGTAATAGCGTAAACACAAAACAACAAAACCAAGAGCTGAATTAATATTTTTTGTTTTATAAATCACACACATTTAAAATTATTTAAATATATATATATATATTGTGTGTTCAACCATTTAAAACAATGATTTTTTTACATCTGCATATGAGTAGTTAACGCCCGCCCGCATTGGACAGATACCGACGACTACAACAATCAAATAATGTTATACAGCAACGCCAACCACAACAAAAATTGCTAAAGATGCTAGAAAAAACACATAATTTAAATTTGAAATTCAAATGATTACGTTAAACGTTTGTGAAAAGGAATATATTTGGGAAACAAAACAGAGCCACCCATGGTATAGTTAAAGCACGTGCCTTTAAAAAATACAATTTTTAAATTATTGGGGATTTTAAGGCAAAAAATCATAAACAACACTTAAACAAATTATTTAGAATCTAAACAACTTTTTGTTCGTAAACATACGTATCAACATTTTTTATAAACATGTTGATATTCAAAGCTTAAAATCATAGCAACTTTTAACAAAAACTTTTTACTTGAGAGTTCTTGAGTTGCTGAGATTCACAGCAACTTTTTCTAGTAAAAAAGTTGTTGAGAATCTCATAAGTTTATACTAGAAACTTTTTTGCAAATCTCATCAACATTCTACCAGAAAAGTTGTTGCAAATCTTATCAACTTTTTACAAAAAGTTGTTCAGAATCTCATCAACTTTTTAGTAGAAAAGGTGTTTGAGGATCTCATCAACTTTTTACTAGAAAAGTTGTTTGAGAATCTCATCCAATTTTTACTAGAAATGGTGTTTGAGAATCTCATCAACTTTTTACTAAAAAAGTTGTTGAGAATCTCATTAACATTTTACTAGTAAAGTTGTTGCAAACCTTCTCAACATTTTACTAGGAAAGTTGTTGAGAATGGCTTCAACCTTTTACTAAAAAAGTTGTTGAGAATCCCATCAACTTTTTACTAGAAAAGTTGTTGAGAATCTCATCAACTTTTTACTAGAAAAGTTGTTGAGAATCTTATCAACTTTTTACCAGAAAAGTTGTTTAGAATATCATCAATATCTTACTAGAAATGAGAAATGAGAATCTAGAAAAGTTGTTGCAAATCTCCTCAGAAAAGTTGTTGCAAATCTCCTCAACATTTTACTAGAAAAGTTGTTGAGAGTCCCATCAACTTTTTACTGGAATAGTTGTTGAGAATTTCATCAACTTTTTGCTAGAAAAGTTGTTCAAAAGCTCATTAACTTTTTACTAATAATGTTGTTGAGAATCCCATCAACATTTAACTAGAAACGTTGTTGAGAATCTCATAAACTTTTAAATAGAAAAGTTGTTGAGAATCTCCTTAACATTTCAGTAGAAAAGTTGTTGAGATTTGCATCAAACTTTTACTACAAAAGTTGTTGAGAATCTCCTTAACATTTCAGTAGAAAAGTTGTTGAGATTTTCATCAAACTTTTACTACAAAAGTTGTTGAGAATCTTCTCAACATTTTACTAGAAAAGTAAATCTCATCAACATTTTAACAGAGAAGTTTGTTGAGAATCTCATCAACTTCTTACTAGAAAAGTTGTTTAGAATCTCTTCAACTTTTTGCTAGAAAAGTTGTTGAGAATCTCAGCAACTTTTTACTAGAAAAGTTGTTTAGAATCTCTTCAACTTTTTACTAGAAAAGTTATTGAGAATCTCCTCAACATTTTACTAGAAAAGTTGTTGAGAATCTCATCAACTTTTTACTAGAAAAGTTGTTAAAAATCTCATCAACATTTTAACAGAAAAGTTGTTTAGTATCTCACCTTAAATTCATTGGGTTGTTTTGATTCATAAAAAAATGATGTTTAGACTTAAAGCAACATTGTTTAGATTCTTATATTTTAAGCAACTTTTTGTAGGAAAACATGTTTAGATTTAAACCTACATGTTTTAAGATAAAAAGTTGTTTAGTTTAGGAAAAAGTTGTACATTTTAAGCCAATATTCTGCAGATAAATAGTTTAGTTTCTAAGCAAATTTTCAGATAAATAATTTAGATTCTAAGCAAGTTGTTTGTTAGAACATTAATTTTTTATTCTAAGCAATCTTCAATAGCAATATTAATTGAAATAACTTTCGCTATAAATTTGCTTAATTCTAAGAAAAATATTATTTATCTTTTAACAAAAAACATTTTTAGAAAATTTTATTATTTTCCTAGAAATTTCAACAAAATAAACATAAACAAATAATATGAAAAAATAAAAATGCATATTAAAAGTTTGAACAACGTACGTACGCTTTATCTCAAAATGATGTTTATAGATTGTGGCACGTGACTAGAAATCAGGTCTGTCTGACAGATTTTTGCATTGTTAGTGGTTAAAAGATATAAACAAATGTTAATGTGATGTTGATAGACAAAATATTAGAAATTGTGTGGTTTGAAATGTATAAGTGTATCAGTGTGAAATCAGGCGTATTTTATGAAACATCATCATCGTATTACTAGGGAAAAAGTAGCTGCAACAACAATGGTTGTTATTATGAAGATTGTTTTGCATCTAAATCAGTCAATGATGGGATTTTATAGCTTTCAGTTTTACCACAATCATTGCTTTAGCCAAATAACCCAGTTGAACATAGTATTCGAGTCTATGTCGTTGCAAAAGGAAAACAACAACCCCCACATGCACTATTTACAGTTTTTTTTGTAACACAGCAGCATAAAAATGGTTTAATGATAAATACGAATGCCAATGCAGACTGAAATTATAACGAAGTCGGTCTGATAAGTGTTTTTCAAAATTATATAATACCAAAAGTAAAATTCTAGTAATAAACAACAGCATTTCTTGTTTATTTTTTTTTCAATTTTAAACAACTTTTATGTAAGACCTCGTAAAAAGGAAAACTTCCTTTTTTAACAACAATTTTTCACTATTATTTTTTTTCTATTATTCTCTTAGTTTTATTGCTCTATTTTTTGTGTTATATACAAACACACATACATAAACATTTCTTTATTATTCTCTAGATGCTTTATTGACCCAAATAGAAAATTTCCCTACTTTATATTTGTTTTTTTTTTATATCTAGAGTTAGTCTTTTTTGTTCCCTAAGCATTGTTTAGTTTGCAAAACGTAAAAAAAGAAATATTTTTATTAAAAAAAAAAAAAAAACTAACAAAAAACAATTGTTGTATTGTTGTAGTTGCACTGGTTTCTTGCCATTATTATCTATTCCATGTAATCATACTTGTTTAGTGTTCTTGCGTCACTTCCATTTCTTTCAAAAATAAAACAAATTCCCTTAAACTTTTTTCCCTTCGTTTCGTATGCATATATTTCCTTTATCCTTTCGCATGTGTAATGAAGCGAACGTGTCAGTGTCTGTGTGTGTTTGCAAAATCCTGTGTTGGTTCCTGTTTTGTGTTCAAAAACAGACTTTAGAAGTGTGAATTATTTCATTTCTGCAGTATGTATTTTAAAACAACTTTTATGCTGTTTGCTGTTGTATTAACATTGTATATCCTCGTATATCATGTACAGAGTTTTAAAATTGTACATTGCAAGTCCCGGCAACAATAATAGCACCACCAACAAAAAAAAAGGGGGTCATTGTACTTTTTGCTGTTGTAAATAATCCTTTCAAAGTGACTCCAATTTGTTTATAGCTTAAGGGTGAGCTTAGAATTTCAGCACTAAGTACATAGTGCATAAATTGTATAAATTGAGTTAAATGTTTATTTCTCAAGGAAACATTTCCAACATTATTAATATAAGGAAATTTGTTAAATAATGTTATAGGATTTAATACAAATGCAATTAAGTAGAACAAAATTATTTAATGAGCTTAGGAATTGACCTAAATTTTAAGTAAAATGTTAAATTATATTTAAACAATGTTTCGCAACATAAATAGACTTTAGATACATTCCATCTAGTAAAATGTTGATGAGATTCTCAACAATATTTCTAGTAAAAAGTTAATGAGATTCTCAACAACTTTTCTAGTAAAAAGTTGAGGAGATTCTCAACAACTTTTCTAGAAAAAATTTATGAAATTCCCAACAACTTTTCTACAAAAATGTTGATGTGATTCCCAACAACTTTTCTCGTAAAAAGTTGATGAGATTCTCAACAACTTTTCTAGTAAAAGGTTGATGAGATTCTCAACAACTTTTCTAGTAAAAAGTTGATGAGATTCCCAACAACTTTTCTAGTAAAAAATTGATGAGATTCTAAGGAACTTTTCTAGTAAAAAATTGATGAGATTCTCAACAACTTTTCTAGTAAAACGTTGATGAGATTCTAAGCAACTTTTCTAGTAAAAAGTTGATGAGATTCTCAACAACTTTTCTAGTAAAAAGTTGAAGAGATTCTCAACAACTTTTCTAGTAAAAAGTTGAGGAAATTCCCAACAATATTTCTAGTAAAAAGTTGATGAGATTCTCAACAACTTTTCTAGTAAAAAGTTGAGGATATTCTCAACAACTTTTCCAGTAAGTTGATGAGATTCTCAACAACTTTTCTAGTAAAAAGTTGATGAGATTCTCAACAACTTTTCTAGTAAAAAGTTGATGAGATTCTCAACAACTTTTCTAGTAAAAAGTTGATGAGATTCTCAACAACTTTTCTAGTAAAAAGTTGATGAGATTCTCAACAACTTTTCTAGTAAAAAGTTGATGAGATTCTCAACAACTTTTCTAGTAAAAAGTTGATGATATTCTCACAACTTTTCTAGTAAGAAGTTAAAGAGATTGTCAACAACTCTTGTAAAAAGTTTATGGGATTCTGAACAACTTTTTAGTAAAAAGTTGATGAGATTCTCAATAACTTTTCTAGTAAAAATTTGATGAGATTCTCAACAATTTTTCTAGTAAGAAGTTAAAGAGATTGTCAACATCTCTTGCACAAAAAAGTTGATGAGATTCCCAACAACTTTTCTAATAAAAAGTTGATGAGATTCTGAACAGCTTTTCTAGTAAAAAGTTTAGGAGAATCTCAACATCTTTTCTACAAAAAAGTTGGTGAGATTCTCAACAACTTTTCTAGTAAAAAGTTGAGGAGATTCTTAACAACTTTTCCAGTAAGAAGTTAAAGAGATTGTCAACAACTCTTGTACAAAAAAGTTTATGAGATTCCCAACAACTTTTCTAGCAAAATGTTGATGAGATTCTGAACAACTTTTCTAGTAAAAAGTTGATGAGATTCTCAACAACTTTTCTACAAAAAAGTTGATGAGATTCTCCCCAATTTTTCTACAAAAAAGTTGATGAGATTTTCAATGAAACAGTTTGGCCAGCAACAAGTTGCTTAGACTCATTATAACTTTATTTAAGCAAATGTTGCTTAGAAACTTATCAACATCTAACAAACTATTTATAATACAAAATAAAATAATTCTCTATTTAAGAACATGACATTATTACAAGCATTACTAATTGCAATTATTCAACCTTAAATTAAGAAAAAATATACTTTTAAAAATATTCTTAAGTTTCCCAAGCATTTTAATGTCAAATAAATAAAATTCTTTATTATTATTTAATATTACATTGCACAAGTTAATTATTACATTAAACAAACATGAATTATGTTGTTTGATATAAATCTTTAATAATTATTTACCTAAAACAACAACAACGTAAAAAACTACTTATAAATAAACAATTATGTGAAATTGGAATAAATTTGAGAAACTACCAGCTTTTAATAGCAAAATAAACAATAGAGTAAATAAAAAATTCTACCATAAGAATTAATTAGTTTTAGCATGTTTATTTATAAAACTTTTTTGTTAAACATTAAAATGCAAAAGATCATTTCCATTGTCATGTTTACTACTCTTAAAGTTGTTAAAACTTTAAATGGTGTTCATGAATTTGCTCTTTTAACACCTGCAAAAAGATTGTTCTAAAACATACATACAACAACAACTGCCACAATTTAGCTTAAGTTGCATTTTCATTGAATTATTCATTCTCAGAAGTCATTCTTCGTTTTTACGTTTTTATGCTTCATAACACGTTATAGTTAGTGTTGTTAGTCTTTTATCTTTTAGATTATTTCTTTATTTTAGTTTTTTCCCAATTTCTTATAAACAATTGATTTGTTTTATGAGGCAATTTGCCAAATGAGATTATTTTTGTTTATTGTTTACTTAAGTTTTTTTTGCTAATTTTATTTACTTTTTATAATAAAGTGTATATTTTTCTTAGTTTTTAAACAAACAAGTGCAATTGTTTTTTTGCTTGGGTTTTATGCAATTTTTTTTATTTTTAATTTCCGGTGTATTAATCAATGTTTTAAAATAAGTTTATTTATGACATAATAAAGCCCTTTGTTAACTATAATTAAAATGCAATAAGATTTATTTTTAATTATAGTTATAAAACAAGTTTTTAATAATGAAAATAATTAGATTCCACGCAAATTTTATTAAAGAACAATTGCAAGATTGCAATAGAAAACATATTGGGTTGTAAGCAACTTTAAGTTAGAAAAGTTGTTTTGAATCTAAGCATTTGTTTGTTAAAAAAAATACTTCCTAAGCAACTTTTTATTAGAAATAATGTTAAGGTTTAGTTCAGTTCCAGTTAAGTTCTGGTTAAGTTATAGTTCAGTTCTAGTTCAGTTCTAGTTCAGTTCTAGTTCAGTTCTAGTTCAGTTCTAGTTCAGTTCTAGTTCAGTTCTAGTTCAGTTCTAGTTCTAGTTCAGTTCTAGTTCAGTTCTAGTTCAGTTCTAGTTCAGTTCTAGTTCAGTTCTAGTTCAGTTCTAGTTCAGTTCTAGTTCAGTTCTAGTTCAGTTCTAGTTCAGTTCTAGTTCAGTTCTAGTTCAGTTCTAGTTCTAGTTCAGTTCTAGTTCAGTTCTAGTTCAGTTCTAGTTCAGTTCTAGTTCAGTTCTAGTTCAGTTCTAGTTCAGTTCTAGTTCAGTTCTAGTTCAGTTCTAGTTCAGTTCTAGTTCTAGTTCAGTTCTAGTTCAGTTTAGTTCTAGTTCAGTTCTAGTTCAGTTCTAGTTCAGTTCTAGTTCAGTTCTAGTTCAGTTTTCAGTTCAGTTCTAGTTCAGTTCTAGTTCAGTGTTCTAGTTCAGTTTCTAGTTCAGTTCTAGTTCAGTTCTAGTTCAGTTCTAGTTCAGTTCTAGTTCAGTTCTAGTTCAGTTCTAGTTCAGTTCTAGTTCAGTTCTAGTTCAGTTCTAGTTCAGTTTTGTTCAGTTCTAGTTCAGTTCTAGTTCAGTTCTAGTTCAGTTCTAGTGCAGTTCTAGTTCAGTTCTAGTTCAGTTCTAGTTCAGTTCTAGTTCAGTTCTAGTTCAGTTCTAGTTCAGTTCTAGTTCAGTTCTAGTTCAGTTCTAGTTCAGTTCTAGTTCAGTTCTAGTTCAGTTCTAGTTCAGTTCTAGTTCAGTTCTAGTTCAGTTCTAGTTCAGTTCTAGTTCAGTTCTAGTTCAGTTCTAGTTCAGTTCTAGTTCAGTTCTAGTTCAGTTCTAGTTCAGTTCTAGTTCAGTTTCTAAGTTCAGTTCTAGTTCAGTTCTAGTTCAGTTCTAGTTCAGTTCTCGTTCAGTTCTAGTTCTAGTTCAGTTCAGTTCTAGTCAGTTCTAGTTCAGTTCTAGTTCAGTTCTAGTTCAGTTCTAGTTCTAGTTCAGTTTCTAGTTCATTCTAGTTCAGTTCTAGTTCATGTTCAGTCTAGTTCAGTTTCTAGTTCATTTCTAGTTCAGTTCTAGTTCAGTTCTAGTTCAGTCTAGTTCAGTTCTAGTTCAGTTCTAGTTCAGTTCTAGTTCAGTTCTAGTTCAGTTCTAGTTCAGTTCTAGTTCAGTTCTAGTTCAGTTCTAGTTCAGTAGTTCTAGTTCAGTTCTAGTTCAGTTCTAGTTCAGTTCTAGTTTCAGTTCAGTTCAGTTCATAGTTCAGTTCTAGTTCAGTTTAGTTCAGTTCTAGTTCAGTTCTAGTTCAGTTCTAGTTCAGTTCTAGTTCAGTTCTAGTTCATTCTAGTCAGTTCTAGTTCAGTTCTAGTTCAGTTCTAGTTCAGTTAGTGCAGTTCTAGTGCAGTTCTAGTTCAGTTCTAGTTCAGTTCTAGTTCAGTTCTAGTTCAGTTCTAGTTCAGTTCTAGTTCAGTTCTAGTTCAGTTCTAGTTCAGTTCTAGTTCAGTTCTAGTTCAGTTCTAGTTCAGTTCTAGTTCAGTTCTAGTTCAGTTCTAGTTCAGTTCTAGTTCAGTTCTAGTTCAGTTCTAGTTCAGTTCTAGTTCAGTTCTAGTTCAGTTCTAGTTCAGTTCTAGTTCAGTTCTAGTTCAGTTCTAGTTCAGTTCTAGTTCAGTTCTAGTTCAGTTCTAGTTCAGTTCTAGTTCAGTTCTAGTTCAGTTCTAGTTCAGTTCTAGTTCAGTTCTAGTTCAGTTCTAGTTCAGTTCTAGTTCAGTTCTAGTTCAGTTCTAGTTCAGTTCTAGTTCAGTTCTAGTTCAGTTCTAGTTCAGTTCTAGTTCAGTTCTAGTTCAGTTCTAGTTCAGTTCTAGTTCAGTTCTAGTTCAGTTCTAGTTCAGTTCTAGTTCAGTTCTAGTTCAGTTCTAGTTCAGTTCTAGTTCAGTTCTAGTTCAGTTCTAGTTCAGTTCTAGTTCAGTTCTAGTTCAGTTCTAGTTCAGTTCTAGTTCAGTTCTAGTTCAGTTCTAGTTCAGTTCTATGTAGTTCATTTCTAGTTTAGTTCTCGTTCAATTCTAGCTCAGTTCTACTTCAGTTTTTGTTGAAAAAAACTTTAGTCTCTAAATACATTTTTGAAGAAACATAACAATGTTCTTTCATTTGGAAATATCTTCAGATTAAAAGATAAAAAATCATTGTATTTTTCAAAATATTTACTTCAAGTTCAAAACATTTTTTAGTGTAAACAAAAATAGTTTATGCTGTAATTAGATAAAACCAATGAACTCATGTAAACATTTTGGTGGCAGAAAATACAAACTAAATTCTTGGCTCCAAATTAACAAAATAAAAGGATTTTCAGCATAGAAATTTTGGCAAGAGGACAAAAAAGTGTTTTTATAAAATTACAGAAAATACGCAGAAAGGTCAATGAATTTCAATAAAAATAAATGTTAAAAACAAACAACAGTATTCACTTAACACAAGCTAATTTTATTTTAACAAATTTTTAAAATTCCTTTAACTATTTCAAATGTATTATTTTTCCAAAAATAAAACAAAAAAATTTCAGGTTTGCATTTCACACTCACATCATCACCATCATCTTCTTCGAAAACTCTCTTTCATTCGTGTTCAATTTCTTTTCACACTTTTGAAGGTGAATTCTGTTTATTTTTATTCCAATCTCTACGTCCGTTCAACTGACGGTTAATTTCAAGTTCCTGTGCAAAATACATAAAAAAACACACATCTCTTTTCTATACCTGATTTCAAAATTAAAATCTATAAAATACACACATATCAGAAAAAATCCCCTGCCTTTACAAAACAAATTCATAATGTATTGTGATAAAATTATTTAACTGGAAAAATGTAGCAAAACTAAAAAATATAAATAAAACAACAAAAGCTACAACAAAAAAATAAATTACAAGAATAGCAAAAATAAACATCAGTGGCATCAGCAGGCAATAGCATCTTCATCATCATCTTTTACATTATTATTCTGAACACGAAATTGGTATTATGGTTAAATTGTAGCAACAACAATAAAATAAATATACTATTACAACAATACTTATAATATTGTGTAAACAATACTTTGTAGAAAACATAACATACAATTCAATATGAAGAGGATTATGATAGTATTTTTGAAAAATTATTATGAAATCAGATTCTGACCAACTTTTCTAGTAAAAATTGTTCAGATTCTGACCAGCTTTTCTAGTAAAAAGTTGTTTAGATTCTGACCAACTTTTCTAATAAAAAGTTCTTCAGATTCTGACCAACTTTTCTAGTAAAAAGTTGTTGTGATTCAGAGCAACTTTTCTAGTAAAAAGTTGTTCAGATTCTGAAAAACTTTTCTAGTAAAAATTTGTTCAGATTCTGAACAACTTTTCTAGTAAAAATTTGTTCAGATTCTGAACAACTTTTCTAGTTAAAAATTTGTTCAGATTCTGAGCAACTTTTCTAGTTAAAAGTTGTTCAGATTCTGAGCAACTTTCTATTAAAAAGATGTTGTGATTCAGAGCAACTTTTCTATTAAAAAGATGTTGTGATTCTGAGCAACTTTTCTATTAAAAAGATGTTGTGATTCTGAGCAACTTTTCTAGCAAAAAGTTGTTCAGATTCTGACCAACTTTTCTAGTAAAAAGTTGTTCAGATTCTGAGCAACTTTTCTAGTAAAAATTTTTTCAGATTCTGAGCAACTTTTCTAGTAAAATTTTTTTCAGATTCTGAGCAACTTTTCTAGTAAAAAGTTGTTCAGATTCTGAGCAACTTTTCTAGTAAATCGTTGTTCAGATTCTGAGCAACTTTTATAGTAAAAAGTTTTTCAGATTCTGACCAACTTTTCTAGTAAGAAGTTGTTCAGAATCTAACCAACTTTTCTAGTAAGAAGTTGTTCAGATTCTGACCAACTTTTCCATAAAAAGATGTTGTGATTCAGAGCAACTTTTCTATTAAAAAGATGTTGTGATTCAGAGCAACTTTTCTATTAAAAAGATGTAGTGATTCAGAGCAACTTTTCTATTAAAAAGATGTTCTTATTCTTAACAACTTTTCTAGTAAAAAGTTGTTCAGATTCTGAGCAACTTTTCTAGTAAAAATTTGTTCAGATTCTGAGCTACTTTTCTAGTAAAAATTTGTTCAGATTCTGAGCAACTTTTCTAGTAAAAATTTGTTCAGATTCTGAGCAACTTTTCTAGTTAAAAGTTGTTCAGAATCTGAGCAACATTTCTAGTAAAAAGTTGTTCAGATTCTGACCAACTTTTCTAGTAAGAAGTTGTTCAGATTCTGACCAACTTTTCTAGTAAAAAGTTGTTCAGATTCTGAGCAAGTTTTCTATTAAAAAGATGTTGTGATTCAGAGCAACTTTTCTATTAAAAAGATGTTGTGATTCAGAGCAACTTTTCTATTAAAAAGATGTTGTGATTCAGAGCAACTTTTCTATTAAAAAGATGTTGTGATACTGAGCAACTTTTCTAGTAAAAAGTTGTTCAGATTCTGACCAACTTTCCTAGTAAAAATTTTTTCAGATTCTGAGCAACTTTTCTAGTAAAAATTTTTTCAGATTCTGACCAACTTTTTTAGTAAAAAGTTGTTCAGAATCTGAGCAACATTTCTAGTAAAAAGTTGTTCAGATTCTGACCAACTTTTCTAGTAAAAAGTTGTTCAGATTCTGACCAACTTTTCTAGTAAATAATAGTTGTTCTGACCAACTTTTATAGTAAAAAGTTGTTCATATTCTTATTAAAATTCTGATACATATAAATTCTATTCCTATTGTAAGACAAATTCCAATGTTATAATGAATATAAAAGTAAATAAAAACAAAATATCCTTGCCACTTGAACAGGAAATTACTAAAATGTCCTTTAAAACCTTTCAAATCAGAAAAAACTGCTTGATTACAAGAGAAAATTATTTAAAAGTAATAAAAACAAAACAAAAACAATTCCCTGGCTGAAAATAAGCAACAAAAGAAAAACAGACAGAAGATATTAAAAAACAAAAACACTTTCCCCTTCAACAACAACAAAATATATAGAAAAACAAGTAAATTAAACAAACACACAACAGCAGCAACTACAACAACAAGTACAAGTACATAAAATCACACAAACATACAATTAAGCACACACAACAATCATTTGAAGAAGTTGGTGCAAAAAAGTGCAATAGAGAGTTTTTTTTTATTTTGCAAAACCTTTTTAAAAGAGGTATAGGGAGAGAGAAGTAGTAGAAAGAAAAAACAAAAGAGCACAATAAAAAAAGTGCAGTTCATTTAATTTGCATGCAGGTTGGTTGGTGTGATTGTTGCGTTTATTTTATACTTGGCACAGGAAGTTGTTGTAAAGTGGCACCTCAAATTATGAAAAAAAAAATATGTTGGAAATAAAGCAACAACAACAAAGTAAAACCTAAAACAGCTGGATGTTTTTGACTTGAAAAAAAAATCTCAAGGAAAACCTCTTATTCAAAAAAAAAAGCAAATTTTGTTGGAGGGTAATTGTTTTTTCTTATAAGAATAAAACAACAACAAAAAACCACTTGCTTAACAAGCGGCATTTTCATGTTTTCTTTTTTCTTTATCTACACACATTCGTTTATTATATTTTTTCGTATTTCACGATTTCTTTAAAATATGGGAGTCAGCATAAAAATTGAAAATCTACTAAACTCCCCAAAATACATCATCATTACCATCTGCAGCATGTAAAGGAATTTTTATTCCAAAAACACACAGCCTCTACAAAAATGACAACACACACACACAATGCAACAAACACTTTATAAATTTAACACAAGAAATCTTAAATTTTTACTAAATATCATCATCACCACATAATAATGCTAAACAGTTTTACAAGTTTTTCCATTTTCTAGTTGGATTGAGGTGTGGGCAAAGTAGAAACACTTGTTTTCCTTTTATTTTTTTCCATTTAACACTACTTGCACATTTCATTTCTTTAGCCCATTATTCGGCATTTTTTTATTTATTACTAAATGCGTTTTTCTTAAAGTCCATTTTTTTATCAGTTTATCTGCATATTTTTTTTCTATACACACAGTCCATTTGTTTTCTTTTTATATAAAATCTTGTATACATTTATTTAATTTTTTTTTTATTAAATATATTTATGTTTAATAATTTTTTTTTCCACTTACAAATTGAATTTCATCCGATGCAACTTCCGACGCCATTTTGAACGTATATGATTCTGGTTTACTACTCTTCTTCAATATTAACGTTTTGGTCGTGGTGTTGTCGTTTTCCATGGAAAGAACAACTTGCCTTGTCAGAAAACAGAAACACACACCAAAAAGCAAAGAGAAACTGGTGGGAAAAGTAAATGGGAGAAAAAAAAAACAATGATAAAGTAAAAATAAAAACAAAACAAAGGTAAAATAATAAAAAAATACTTGCAAAATATAAGAGAGAACGTCGGTGTAAAGAAGAGAGCAAAAAATATAAAGAAGGAGAATGAATAAGTGAAAATGTTATAATGGTAGGGTTGTATTTATGGGGGAGTATTGTCAACTGTTTTGAAAAAGCACTAAACATATTTTAAAATTTTTTACAAATTTAACTATTAATGGAAATTATGTTGTAATTCCATTCTATTTCTCAATAGGGTTCTATAAATCAACTTTAAATAATCGAAGGGTCTACTTTTTGTCGGAAAAGGTCGAAATCTTTTTTTTTTTATAACAAAGTCGATAAGTCGACTATCTTAAAAAGTTTCGAAAAATCAATTTAGCTATGGCCGTTTGGTAGATAATCTTCTCTTGACTCAAGGATGAAGCCAATTGAAAATCGGAAATGGTTAAAATCGGTCCATTATTTCACTATTTATGTAAGTATAAATGATACTGTAGATTTTTGTAATGATCGGGCATCATTTGATCCGCCCACCAAAGTCCCCTTCAGAAAATGACTTGAAGGTCAATAATTAAACTATAAACACTATAAGACACTTTTAAATCCCTTTATCAAAATTTATGAGGATAGGCCCATATAAATCTCGCTGTCAACATATAACCCTACTTTCAGAAAATCACTTTTTTGTCAAAAAATTGTTAAAATATTTCGTTTATTATAAAAAACTAATTTTTACCATAATATTGCCGACTATATATTCCTAATCATTTTGACCAGAGATATAAAGTGACAGTTTACTGGAAAAGTTGATCGGACTCTGAATAACTTTTTGTTAAAAAAGAAAGAAAAACTCAGAGCAAATTTATTTGATTTCGACCAAACTATTTTTTAAAAAGATTGGTCAGACTTTGTTGCACTTTTTAGTAAAAAAGTTGCTCAGATTTAGAACCACTTTTTATCATAAAAGGTCATTAAAGATTCAACTACTATTATGCATTTTTGAGCTACTTCTTTACTTAATTTTAAAAAGTTCTAAATTTTTAAACTAAAACTTTCTTCGTGATTTTTATATTTTCCGTTATCATTTTCAAATTACGGCAATACCGTCACAGCACTGCCAAAATATTTTAACACACTGCATTATCTGTCAGTGTTGTTTTTAAGTGCATGGAAATAGTAGTGTTAAAATTGTAGTGACAGTACACTGAAAAAAACTAATTGAATTAGGTTCTTTCATAATCATTTTATTCTAAAAACCTATGAAAGCCATTTCTATAACAATTGTGAAAATCTTTGTAAAATTACAATAATAATTGTTCAGCAATTGCCTTCAATTATTTTTGAAAATACGTTTTAAAAAATTAAATGTATTTTCTATAAACAAAATTAAAACAAAAATTGTTCTATTAAAAATTGTAGAAAAATACTTTCCAAGAAATAAAAATCCACAATTCAATTAAAATTTAAAATATGTTAAAAATTATGTACGTAAAGCCAAAAAACCTTTTTGTTGAAGTTTGAATAAACAATTTTCTATAAAATAACTACTAAAGTTTAAAAAAATATTATTTTTTTTATTATAAATTGTATATTTATTTAAATTCTTTTAGTCCACAACTTTAGGTAAAGTTTTGTAAAATTAGTAAGAGTGATAAATTGGATTATGTTTTATCTTATAGAGACTTCGCCA
Source organism: Lucilia sericata (assembly GCF_015586225.1). Classification (NCBI taxonomy): domain Eukaryota; kingdom Metazoa; phylum Arthropoda; class Insecta; order Diptera; family Calliphoridae; genus Lucilia; species Lucilia sericata. The sequence goes on along the minus strand of NW_023995457.1, from coordinate 71,601 downwards.
TACTATATTGTTTTATCACAACATTAATTTTTAATTAAAATAAAATTGTTTAAAACAAATATCTTTCTAATCTTATTTTTTTAATTTTTACTGTTACAATAATATCTTAAATTCTCTATGTTTGGCACATGAGTAAAATTAATACATACCGATATATGTACATACTTTGTTATATTTTTGTTACTTTCCTAGGCAAACTGCTTATTAAAAATATGACCAAAAATGGGATATGTTCGTTACATTCTGAGGCAATATTCCAATTGAGAGCTGTATAATCCTGTAGAAAAATATACATTGGTTTAAAAATTTGTTAGCCTGTATAATTAAAGTTTAATTCAAACACTATTACCCCAGCGAAATCTATTATTTATAAGACTTCGAATCAAATCTTTTTGATTTTGACTAGATTTTCCATACCAAACAAAAATATACAGATCTCTTCAAAATCTACTAGTTTTTAATGATGCAACTTTGATTTTTCCTAAATAAAACTAAAAATTATGACAATGCACAATAAAAAAGACAAAACAGAAAATCAATATTTAAATAAATTGAAAAACATTAATGAAAAGTTAATCTTTTTTTTTATTATAAAGAAAATTCTAATAAATATTTCATATTTTCTTCTGATTTTTCATATCAAACACAATTTGAAGAAATATTGGAAGAAATGAAATCTTTCTTATGTCATAAAATTAAGTATAAACTGTCTAGATTTGTAGAAAGATTTCAAATGAAATCTGTAGTGTAAATGGAGTATAAAACGGCCCATATTTTGTAATAAACCTTTCAAAAAACCCAAGATATATCAATCTTACAGAAAATGAGCGATTTGTCGAAAATTAACTTATGAAAATTTTCTTTTAATATCTTTGACAAATAAAGAGATATTCACAAACATATTTAAAAGAATCTTTTTATATTTATCAATAAGTTTTTACTAGCATTACTCGATTTCTCATTTCAATGTACTAAATTTTCACTATAATTCAAACGCTATACAAAAAAGTACTATTTTCCCACAGGCCTACCACAAAATATTAATTATTTTCCCTTTTGTTTGATAGCTGAAGCACCCTGTTATCTTTTGTATTCCCCTTTGCTTAAGCAGAGAGTAACGTGGTTACTCTTTTTGTTTCTTCGATTCATTTCTTTCTCTTCATTCATTGCATTTAAAAGAAAAGAAAGGCAGCAAAAGCAATTTTGCGGAAAACAAGTACAGAAAATATAATAGTAGTAGAAAAATAAATTTAATAAAAAGAATAATTTAATTATATAGCATAACAGCAGTGAAATATAAAGCAAATTAAATTATGGAAATCAATAGAAAAAAGAAATTTTATTAAAGAAAAAAAATATAAAATTTTGAAAAAGCAATTAATTACACAAAAAAAGTAGTAGCAGGTAACAGCAAAAAAGTGTTTGTAAAAAATAAGAAAAAAAAAGGTGGTGAATGGCTTGATTGAAAAAAGAATCAGGCAAACAACAGCAACAACAAAAAAAGGAGTTACGCAAATAATAAAAGTTGCATTAAATTACAACAATTACAAGTAGCAACAAAAAAGCAAAGTGTGAAGTAATAATTAAACAAAAAACCAGTCAGCCAGTAGAAACAACAACGAAACAAACAACAAAAAAAAGTAACAAAGTGGCTGGAATTTTAAAGCTTGAAAAGTGGTGTTACTTCTTGTTGTTAGAAAAATCAAATTTGAAATTCCAAAGTTTTATTTAAATTGCAAGTTTGTTTTCTTTTGAACAATTTCCCATCTTTGCCAGGCACAAAAATGGGCGATTCGTCAACGTTGGCCAATGCCGGACCTCGTGTTGTAACCATTTATAAAACGGAAACGGGTTTCGGTTTTAATGTACGTGGTCAAGTGTCCGAAGGTGGTCAATTACGTTCCATTAATGGTGAACTATACGCCCCTCTGCAGCATGTCAGTGCAGTATTGGAAAATGGTGCTGCCGAAAAGGCAGGCATCAAAAAAGGCGATCGCATTTTAGAAGTGTAAGTAAAATCCGAATTCCTCATTGCTATATGAAAATCTATAACCAAACCTACGTCATCATTGTCAAATGTTACTATTCCCTGTGATTTTTTATGGCTAGAAATTGTGTCCCCCTTCTCTCTTTTCAATTTTTATATATTTTTGGTGGTTTCCGCTTAAATTTTTTTTAGCTTTAAGAACACAAAAAAAAAAACAAATGACCTGTTTTTTATATATCAACCTAAAATTCCCCCACACAACCAAACCCTTATGTCCTAAACAAAAACAACACAATTGTACAAATATTTTTACAGGGTTGTTGTAGTTGTTGGCGTCATACTAGTACTTTTATCCAAAAAAAGTCATACTAAACCAAATAAAAGAATTTATCGCGAGTTTTTTGAAAAAAAATTATGTTATTTAGCTAGTGGCAGCAGACAGGCGCGCGCCTTCTCTACCACCGCCCTTTTCTACTGGTTTTTGTGTTTCAATACCCCAGCCCTTTTCATTTTATACAGCCCCCTCCTTCATAACAAACAAACATTACAATTTCTATAGAAAATTCTGACATTCGTTTTGTTTTCTGTTAACCTTCGGGAACAGTTAAACCTTTTAACATTTCTATGTTAATTATCATATTTGCGGACACTAATGTTAGAATGTTTATGTTATTTTGTTTTTGTTTGTTTGACTGTTTGGAAAAACAGCTGTTGCTGTATTGTTGTTGTTTTAAGTAGCGTTATCAGCCAACATTGCAAGTGATAAAAATTTTGTTTAATTTATGAAATGTGTTGCCAAAAAAGATAAAACAAAATTTTTGTAAAAAGTTTTTGTTAAATAAATAACAAACAAAAAAAAATGTAAATATTTTAATTGAAGTCCATAAAAAATGAGTGATTGCTGAATTGTTTCAGGTGATTTACATATTTGTTTTGTCGTAAAATTAAGTAAAGGGAATTTTTAACAATATATTTTCATACAAAGTACGACAGGTATTAAATAGCAAATAAGAATTTGAGCAGAAGTGTTCAGAATTTGAGCAACTTTTTATCCAAATTCAAAATCAGGCTAAGGGCAACTTTATAACAGAAAAGTATATCAATAACTGAGCAACTTTTTACTAAAAATATTTTATTAGAAAAGTTGATCAACAACTGAGCAACTTTTTACTAGAAATGTTGATCAGCAGCAGAGCAATATTTTACTAGAAGAGTTGATCACCAACTGAGACATTTTATACTAGAAATTTTGATCAGCAACTTTTTACTAGAAAAGTTGCTCAGCAACAGAGCAACTTTTTACTTAAAATTTTGATCACCAACTGAGCAAATTTTTATTAGAAATGTTGATCAACAACTGAGCAACTTTTTATTAGAAATGTTGATCAGCAACTGAGCAACTTTTTATTAGAAATGTTGATCAGCAACTGAGCAACTTTTAACCAGAAATATTGATCAGCAACTGAGAAATATTTTACTAGAAAAATATTTCACCATCTGAGACATTTTGTACTAGAAATGTTGATCAGCAACTGAGCAACTTTTTACTAGAAAGTTGCTCAGCAACAGAGAAACTTTTTACTAAAAATGTTGATCAGCAACTGGGCAACTTTTAACTAGAAAAGTTGATCAGCAAATTGAGCAATAACATTTGATCAGCAACTAACTCTTTACTATAAAAGTTGATCAGCAACTGAGCAATTTTTTACTATAAAAGTTGATCAGACTCTGAGCAACTTTTTACTAGAAAAGTTGTTTAGACTCTGAGCAACTTTTTACTAGAAAAGTTTTTCAGACTCTGAGCAACTTTTTACTAGAAAATTTGTTCAAACTCTGAGCAACTTTTTACAAGAAAAGTTGTTCACACACTGAGCAACTTTTTACTAGAAAAGTTGTTCAGACTCTGTGCAACTTTTTACTAGAAAAGTTGTTCAGACTCTGAGCAAATTTTTACTAGAAAAGTTGTTCAGACTCTGAGCAATTTTTTACTAGAAAAGTTGTTCAGACTCTGAGCAACTTTTTACTAGAAAAGTTGTTCAGACTCTGAGCAACTTTTTACTAGAAAAGTTGTTCAGACTCTGAGCAACTTTTTACTAGAAAAGTTGTTCAGACTCTGAGCAACTTTTTACTAGAAAAGTTGTTCAGACTCTGAGCAACTTTTTACTAGAAAAGTTGTTCAGACTCTGAGCAACTTTTTACTAGAAAAGTTGTTCAGACTATGAGCAACTTTTTACTAGAGAAGTTATTCAAACTCTGAGCAACTTTTTACTAGAAAAGTTGTTCACACTCTGAGCAACTTTTTAATAGAAAGGTAGTTCAGGCTCCGAGCATCTTTTTACTAGAAAAGTTTTTCACACTCTGAACAATTTTTTACTAGAAAAGCTGTTCAGACTCTGAACTACTTTTTAATAGAAAAGTAGTTCAGCACTGAGCAGACTCTGAGCATCTTTTTACTAGAAAAGTTGTTCACACTCTGAGCAACTTTTTACTAGAAAAATTGTTCACACTCTGAGCCACTTTTTACTAGAAAAGCTGTTCAGACTCTGAGCAACTTTTTACTAGAAAAGTTTTTCAGACTCTGAGCAACTTTTTACTAGAAAAATTGTTCAGACTTAGAACAACTTTTTATTAGAAAAGTTGTTCAGATTCTGAGCAACTTTTACTAGAGAAGTTGTTTAGACTCTGTTTAGAATTTGAACAACTTTTACTTGAAAAATTTTTCAGACTCTGAGCCACTATTTAGTGGAAAAGTTTTAAAGATTCTTTAGGAATATCTAAAAAAATATATTTTAATAAGAAGTAATTTATTTTCTTAACATCATTATACTAAAGATAAACATCATTATCTGCAAATTGTTATTCTTCTACCATTTTTAACAAAAATATTAAATGTCAAACAATAGTAAAAAAACAGCAACATCATCACCATCTTCAATTGCACCAAAAAAATCCAATGCAAACAAAACACGTATTTTATTTCACAATAAAACAAAAATAAACAAAAAAATGGCAAAAAAATTAAAAATAACGGCTAAAAACTAATGCATATGGCGGAATAAATGCAATTTCATTCATACAATACCATAGAGCGGAGAGTAAGTGGGGTTGTCATGCATTCATACATGTACGAACAAGAAATCAAAAAAGAAGCAATACATGTAATACAATAACAATAACATGGTTACTCTTCTTTTTTTATTTCTATATAGACATGTTTTTGACAAGAATGAAAAAAACTGCAATAATACAAGAAGAAAACAACAACTATTTTAAATATCTTTTTACTACAACATACTAGTATGACAAGAAACAATTGTTTCTTGTTTATTAATAAAAAAAATATAAAAAAAAGTACAAAGACTCTATGTATGATACAAGAAGAACAATAAAAAATATGATAAAAATAGTGATTTTTAGTTGTTGTTGTTGCTGTTAGTGACTTGTTCGTCTTTTTTTTTATACAATTTCTTGGTTTTGCTGTCTTAAACCACAGCTTAAGAGATGACAATAACAAAAATGCCTGCATAATAAAATGTTGTTATTGGTACCGTACGCGTCGCACTCTATGAGTCATTGTCATTTTTATGGGTTGGTTACTGCCTAGTGAGTGAGTGACTGAATATACCACTATTTTTGTTTTTAATGAAAAAGTATAAAAATATACTCAATTTAAATAAAAAGAACTGAAGTATTTTTTTTTTGTTTTCTTCATTGGTATTTTTGTTTTTTGATAAAGAGTTATTTTGTAAATTGAAGGTTTTAACGATAATATAAAATAACCCAAAAAAAACTTATGACTAATTTTGGTCAATTAGAAATAAGTATAATGTTACAAAAAAATTTTAATTTTATTTTTAGATTTTGTTTATAAATTTTAACAATTTTTGTGCTTTTTAACCAATTTTGTTAAAAGAAGCTGTTTTAAAAATGCAAATCATATTGTTTATTATTGTTTAACCCATGTGTAACTGTTTTAAATGATAACTTTATGAATCAAATTTAAACAAATTTTGCAAATGAAGCTTAAACATAAGTTAAGCTATTAAACTATAATTGGACTATAAAATTTAAATTTTAAATTTACTTATGTTAAATTTTGGATCCTCCTAAAATTCTTCAAAGATTTTGCATTCAATAAAACTTGTTTTGTTAAATATCAATGCTTTCTAAGCCTTATATGAAGGCCTTAATCCAATATATTAGGGGGAGCTTATATGGGGGGGTAGAATCAATTATGGGCCGATCCTCTTAATATTTGGCAGAGAGATTTTAGTTTCTATAAAACAGGTTTATGTCAATTTCGTTGATATACTGGCATTTTGATGCAAATTATAAACTTTAAAGTAATTTTCTGAGAGGAACCTTATATGGGGGGTAGGGTCAATTATGAACCGATATCCATAAAATTAGGCAGAGTGCTATTTGTTCTCCGAAAACTTGTTTACGTCGAATTTCGTTGCTTTACTATAATTTTGAAGCAAATTATGAGCGTTATAGTCGTTTTCCGAAGTTGGATGTTAATGTTGGAGATTTAAGCTACAGTTTGGTCATATAAAGCTCGAGTATTACAACTATACCTGGACTATAAAATAAGTAGATAAAGTTGAATGTAATATTAATATTAATTAAGCTAATGTTGGACTATATTGAAGCTAAAGTTAATTTTTAAAAATATCTGTGATTGAAGCTTAAGCTGAATTTGAAACTAAATTTGCACTATAAAAAGAGTTAAGATTAAACTTTAAGTTTTCTATTTTGTAATGCTTAGGTTGAAGCTGGTCCATAAAAAAGAGCAAATGTTAAAGCTATAGTTGGTCTATAAAAAAAAGCTGAGATTGAAACAAAATTTGAATTATAAAATGAGCTAAGATTGAAGTTTAATTTGATCTATAAAAAGAACTATGATTGAATTCAAAGAATACTAAAAGAAGAGCGAGAGTGAAGCTACATTTGATCATAATATTGAAGCTTAATGTGAATGTTAAAATAGCCTAGGATTGAATCTAGAATTGAGCTTAAAAAGGAGCTGTAAATTGAATTAAAATTAAAGCTTAGTTAAGCTACGGTTGAAGCTTCAGTTCTGCTAATATTGAAGCTAAAGTTGGTGTATAAAAGGATCAGCATTTAAAGCTAAACTTGGAGTATAAAAAGAGCTGAGACTGAAATTAAAGTTGTAACATAAAAAAATCTAAGATTGAAGTTTATATTGCTAATACGAAAGCTAATTAAACTTGCACTAAATAAAGAGCTTTAATACAAGCTAAGTTTTGAGTATAAATCAAAGTTACAAATTTGAATTTGAAGGAGCTTTGATTGATGAGCAGAATAAAAGCTTTGATTGAAGCTTAAATTAGACTCTATAAAGAGCTAAGCTTGATGAAGAAACATAAAGAACAAAGATTGAACTAGGATTAAAGCTAAAGTACTAGGTTTGCCTCTTTGAAGCTAAACTTGGACTATAGAAAATCTAAGAATAATAATATAATTGGACTATAAAAACAGCTTTGATTAAAGCTAGCAATGGTCAGTATAATTAATTATAAACTTAATGATTATATAAACTTAATTAATTATAAACTTGGCCTGAATTAAGAGCTTTTATAAATGTTAAGATTGCCTATACGAAAGCTACACTGAGATACACTGAGTAAAGATCTATAATTGAAGCTAAATATCTGTTATTCAAGCAGGACTTGGATACAATAAATTGCTTTGATTAAAGTCAATATTGATTTTAATAGCGTGCCTCGGATTTAGTCAAAGTCTAATATTGAAAATGGACCAATTGTGGCGCTTGCTATTACCATTAAACAAATTGAATACTTAATTAAATTAATAAATTGTTGTATATTTTTGAGGGCCGGCACGAGTTTGCCAACAAACTGCAATAAATAACAAAAAAAAAACACAAATCATAAAATTATTAAATTGCTTTTGCTAAAGCAAGAGTTTAAAATAATAAATTGTTTAAACAATATATTTTACTTAAAATCAAGAAAACAATAATCAAATAAAATATTTTCTTTTAAATAAATAAATGAAAATATATATTTTTTTTTAAATAATTGTTTTCATTCCTTCAAATCTCTCTCCCTCTACACTACTCTGCAATGTATGTAGTCAAATTTCCTATAACTGCATACCGCCTGCTGGTTGCTTTTTAATTCAATTTTAGTTTATTAGCAAACAACAAAAAAACACACTCACAATGACAATTGTTTAGCAGCAACTACTAGCATTATCCATAGCAATGATGACAGTACGACAGGCCAGACAGTCAGCAACTAGATAAACATTTATTAAACAGCAAAAGCTAAAGACTCGGAGCAAATAAATAGAAGACCACCGTCACCATCTGTAATAACCACAATACCGAAAACAAACATCCTGTTATAAAAGAAGGTTGAGTTTTATTTGCATGACACTTGTCAAAAAAAAAAAAAAAAAAAACACGAAAGACAATTTAATCATATTGATTGAATGTATTTCGTTTTTCATCATTATTGTGAAGATTATTTAAGGGTCAAGTGAAAAGAGAATTTTGAATTCATGTTGGGATTATATTAAGATGTATTTTTAATCCTTATTTATTTCACCTAAGGTAAGTCTGATCGACTTTTCTAGTAAAAAGTTGATCAGAGTCTGATTGACTTTTCTAGTAAAAAGTTAACAGTTTCTTATCGACTTTTCTAGTAAAAAGTTGACCAGAGTCTGATCGACTTTTCTAGTTAAAAGTTGATCAGAGTCAGATCGACTTTTCTAGTTAAAAGTTGATCAGAGTCAGATCGACTTTTCTAGTAAAAAGTTGATCTAAGTCTGATCGACTTTTGTATTAATAGTTGATCAGAGTCTGATTGACTTTCTAGTTAAAAGTTGATCAGAGTCAGATCGACTTTTGTAGCAAAAAGTTGATCAGAGTCTGATTGACTTTTCTGGTTAAAACTTGATCAGAGTCAGGTCGACTTTTCTAGTAAAAAGTTGATCAGAGTCAGTTAGATTTTTCTAGTAAACAGTTGATCAGAGTCTGATCGGCTTTTCTAGTTAAAAACTTGATCAGAGTCTGATCGACTTTTCTAGTAAAAACTTGATCAGTCTGATCGACTTTTCTAGTAAAAACTTGATCAGACCCTGATCGACTTTTCTAGTCAAAACTTGATCAGAATATGGTCGACTTTTCTAGTAAAAAGTTGTTCAGAGTCTGATCGACTTTTCTAGTTAAAAGTTGATCAGAGTCAGATCGACTTTTGTAGTAAAAAGTTGATCAGACTCTGATTGACTTTTCTAGTAAAAACTTGTTCAGAGTCTGGTCGGCCTTTTTAGTAAAAACTTGATCAGAGTCTGTTCGAGAGTCTGGCCTTTTTAGTAAAAACTTGTTCAGAGTCTGATCGACTTTTCTAGTTAAAAGTTGATCAGAGTCTGATCGGCTTTTCTAGTAAAAAGTTGATCAGATTCAGGTCGACTTTTCTGGTAAAAAGTTATTCTAAGTAAGAACGACTTTTGTAGTAAAAAGTTTATCACTTTCTGATTGACTGTTCTAGTAAAAAGTTGATCAGAGTCAGATCGATTTTTCTAGTAAAAAGTTGACCAGAGTCTGATCGACTTTTCTAGTTAAAAGTTGATCAGAGTCAGATCGACTTTTCTAGTTAAAAGTGAATCAGAGTAAGATCGAGTTTTCTAGTAAAAAGTTGATGAGAGTCTGATCGACTTTTCTAGTTAAAAGTTGATCAGAGTAAAATCGAAAAAGTTGATTAGATTTAGCAAAAAGACGCTTAGAATCTGATCAATATTTCTAATAAAAAATTAATCGGAATCTGATCCACATTTCTAGAAAAAGTTGATCGGAATCTAATCCACATCTCCAGTAAAAAGCTGGTCAGAATCTCAACCACATTTATAGTAAAAAGTTGATCAGAATCTGATAAATTTTTCTAATATAAAGTTAATTAGACTTTTTTTTGCTATTCAGACAACAAATAGCAACAACATGTAATATTTAAGATAAAATACTGAGAAGTAAGTTTGGCAACCACACTTAGAGATTAGGGTAAAAGGTTATTGTTACGTCTGTGTATTTGTAGATCCCCTTGAAAATTTCAAAAACTAATACTAATAACTTTTTTACTGCATATTTGGAAAATTCCTCTAGCATGAATAGCAAAATTTAACTAGGTTGACTCTCACTCTCTTGCTCTATCTACAATAATTCTACTGATGGCTATGATGATGATGATGATGATGACGACATTAAAGGCAAAAAGGTCAATAATTTCTCTATAGCTATATTAAATTAATATTAATTGAATTTTTCAACAACAACAATACGTATAGAAAAAAAAACATTTAATATAAAAAGTAATACTAGACATTGAAAAGCAAACAAACAATTATCTTTTTGCTAATGAATTGTAGTTTTTTTTTCGCACAACAGCACCCATCTCAAACAAACTACATTTAAATATTTTCAATAGTAAATGTTAATAGTTATTTAAATGTGAAATAAAATAAATATAGCATTTATTTATTTTATAAACATTTTTATACTATTTTTATAAATAAACTAAGAAAAACCTCAAAGTTATTCTTAAACAAACCACCATTTATGCCTTTTTTTTATTCTGGCCATAAAAAAATCAATGTTTTTGTTCACTTAGAAAAACAAAATAAAAGAGAACAAAAAAAAAAAACTAAATGACTTTTTATGTTTATTTTGTGTAAGAATGTTTATTATAGACAAACAAAACCAAAATATAGAAACAAAATAGATTTCCAAAAAAGGCATTTCTTGAAAGAGAAAATAAAGTTAAATACGTGTAAGAATTTTTGGAACTGAAAGAACTTAAGCCTCCCCCTATCTATACTGCCTCCCCCCCTCCATAACTGCCAAAAATAACACAAAAACACTAAACCAGGTAACAAAATGCTTTTACCCAAAATCAATACAATATTTATTCATTCAAATTGACAGTCAAATCAATTTAGTCATTCATATATTTATGTTCATGCATATTTAGAGTTTATATTGATTGATTTATGTGAAATGAATTGTAAAACAAGTTTACTGCCGGGAGGAAAGAATTAATACTAAATTTTTGTTTATATTTACCGTTAGGTTTTATTTTAAGAGGTGTAATTAAAAATAGTTTAGTGGTTGTTTAATGGGTGTTTTTGGAATGACAAGTTGATGGCTAGGAAATAAAAACTATATTATACACATGTTGAGGACTGAAATCAATATTAGACATTGAGGAGATCAGATTCTAGATACAATAAAAGCTAAACTTGGACAGTGTAAAAGCTATTAATAGCTACAACTAAAGCTTAACTTGAACTATATGAAGCAACATTTCTAGTAAACAGTCGATAACCGTTTGAGCAACATTTCTAGTAAAAAGTTGATCACAGTCTGAGCAACTTTTCCAGTAAAAAGTTGATCAGAATCTGAGCAAATTTTCTAGTAAAAAGTTGGTCGAAAACTGAGCAACTTTTCTAGTAAAAAGTTCATCTGAGTCTAAGCAACTTTTCTAGTAAAAAGTTGATTAGAAATTCTGAGCAACTTTTCAATTAAAAAGATGATCATAGTCAGAGCAACTTTTCTATTGAAAAGTTGATCAGGGAGTCTGAACAACTTTCCTAGTAAAAAGTTTATCAGAGTCTGAGCAATTTTCTAGTAGAAAGTCGGTCAGAGTCTGAGCAACTTTTAAAGTAAATAGTTGATCAGAGTTGGAGCAACTTTTAAAGTAAATAGTTGATCAGAGTTGGAGCAACTTTTCTAGTAAAAAGTTAATTAGAGTCTAAGCAATTTTTCTGGTAAAAAAATGATCAGAGTCTAAGCAACCTTTCTAATAAAAAGTCGTTTAGAGTCTAATCAACTTTTCTAGTAGAAAGTTCATCAGAGTCTGAGCAACTTTCCTAGTAAAAAGTGAGCAACTTTCCTAGTAAAAAGTTTAACAGAGTGTTAGTAATTTTCTAGTAAAAAGTTGATTAGAGTAAGAGCAGAGTCTCAGCAACTTTTCAAGTAAAAAGTTGATCAGAGTCTTAAAATAGTCTAAGCAACTTTTCTAGTAGAAAGTCGATCTGAGTCTGAGCAGCTTTTCAGGTAAAAAGTTGGAGCAACTTTTTTTGATAAAAAGTAGTCATCAGAGTCTGAGCAAATTTCTAGTAAAAAGTTGTTCAGAGTTTGAGCAACTTTTCTAGTAAAAAGTTCATTAGAGTCTGAGCAACTTTTCTAGAAAAAGTTTATCAGAGTTTGACCAACTTTTCTAGTATAAAGTTGATCATAATCTGAGCAACTTTCCTAGTAAAAAGTTGTTCATAGTCGGAGCAACTTTTCTAGTAAAAAGTTGTTCATAGTCGGAGCAACTTTTTTTGATAAGAAGTTGATCAGAGTCTAAGCAACCTTTTTAGTAAAAAAAGTCCAGTATGACTCATCTACCTACCCTCGCATTTATGCAAATTAGAAAGAAAGGCAAAGTACTATTTTTTCGTTCAACAATCCTGTTGCTGTTCTAGTCAGTTCAGTCATACAAACATTACCTTCGGGTATAAATTCAAATTGATATAGATTAAAGAAAAGATATCAAAAGCCTAGTTGTTGCTGTTGCTGTTTCTTTTCTTTTTTTTTTGTCATGGGAATTCTCATAAAGAAATGAATTCATTTACATAAATATTCGTAAAACATTAAATTGTTGTTATTGTTATTGGTATAGAGCAAAAGCTGCTTTAGTTTATATTGTTGTAATTTTATTTTAATGCTAAATACAACCACTTTATGTTGTTAATGACTAAAAATAGTTTTTCCACTTTATTTTGCACACAAACATTTAGTTAAGTTTTAAATATTTTCTATGTAAAAAAACGAGGAAATTTAAATGAATCTACAGTATAACAAATAATAAATGAAACCTTGTTGTGAAAAAGAAATTTTAGAATTTAGAAAATTTTATATTGCAATAACAAAACTTTTGTTGAGGTAGACAAGACTTTTAAAAATTATCAAATTAGTTAACATTTTCTTTCGATTCTTTTAAGTGTTAATTAGTATCAGTTTCCCTGTTTATTTACCCATTACGTATAAATTTTTATTTAGTTTGCAGTTCATTTAGCTGTATTTGACTGTGGTTTTTCATTTTCATTTATATTTAAGTCAGTCAAACCATCAACGTAGCAGAACTACCATACCATTCCATACAAACCAATATCAAACCAACCAACGAACCATCCATTCAGCCATCAACGTACCCCCAAATACCCACTAAATGAGTTTATAAATTAAATAAATGTAAATAACAAACATAATTTTTGTTGCATGCAACATTTCATTTTGACTATGTAGAAGATGAAAGAAATGTTTCACATGAACATATAAACGTTTCATAATTATTGGATTTTATAACAAAATATCGAGGGGGTTGTGGTAGGGTAGAGATTCAGTACGAATTTGAGTTGGTGCTTATTTTGAAAATCTAATTATGAGTATAAAACAAATTAGATAATAATTATGTATTAACTACTTAATTGCGTTTATAATTTTAAAATCAATTAATTTTTAAAGAAAGAATTAAATGCGGAAAAATTGATTAGTTAATACAATTAAATTGTTTGCAAATACAATTAAATATTTGTTCAAAATAAATATTACTTTAATTGAAAATTTTAGAAATTCTTTGATAACTTGCTATTTTTCCTTTTTGTTTAAAACTGAATCAAATTTAATGATTCCCTTTTATCAGTAGGGAAAATAATCAAAAAATTCCAATCACCATTTTTTTGGAGTCACGCAAATTGGCAATTAGACACAATATATTGGGGTATTCTACATGAAATAAAAATCCTCGGGTGAAAAAAAATAAGGGTTACTTTTGTAGTAAAATTTTGATTAGAAACTTTTCCAATAAAGTTGATATTAGTCTAAGCTACTGAGCGTTATTCCTAGTATAAATATCATTAAAGTCTGAACAACTTCTCTAGTAAAACGTTATTTAGAGTCTCAGCAACTTTTCTTGTAAAAAGCTAATGAGGGTCTGAGTAACTTTCCTAAAAAAATTTCGGAATCAGAGCAACATTTTTAGTAAATAGTTGATCAGAGTCTGAGCAACTTTTTTAGTAAAAAGTTGATAGGAGTCTGAGCAACTTATCTAGTAAAAGTTGATCAGAGTCTAAGCAACTTTTCTAGTAAAAAGTTGATCAGAGTCACAGCAACTTTTCTAGCAAAAAGTTGATCAGAGCCTGAGCAACTTTTCTATTAAAAAGTTGATCAGAGTCAGAGCAACGTTTTTAGTAAAAAGTTGATCAGAGTCAGAGCAACTTTTCGAGCAAAAAGTTGATCAGAACTTGATCAGAATGCGAGAAACTTTTCTAGTAAAACGTTGATCGAAGTCTAAGCAATATTTCTAGTAGAAAGTTCATCAATGTCTGAGCAACTATTCTATTAAAAAGTTGATCAGAGTCTGAGCAACTCTTTTAGTAAAAAGTTGATTAAAGACTGGACAACTTTTCTAGTAAAAAGTTGATCAGAGTCTGAGCAACTTTGCTAGTAAAAAGTTGATCAGAGCCTGAGCAACTTTTCTAGTAAAAAGTTTATCAGAGTCTGAGCAACTTTTCTAGTAAAAAGTTCATCAGAGTCTGAGCAACTTTTCTAGTAAAAAGTTGATCAAAATCTGAGCAACTTTTCTAGTAAAAAGTTGATCAGAATCTGAGCAACTTTTCTAGTAAAAAGTTGATCAGAGACTGAGCAACTTTTCTAGTAAAAAGTTGATTGGAGTCTGAAGAACTTTTCTAGTAAAAAGTTGATAAAAGTCTGAGCAATTTTTCTAGTCTATAGTTGGTCAGAGTCTGAGCAACTTTTCTAGTAAAAAGTTGATCTGAGTCTGAACAACTTTTCTAGAAAAAAAGATGATCAGAGTCTGAGCAACTTTTCTAGTAAAAAGTTGCTCGGAGTCTGAACAACTTTTCTAAAAGAAGTTGATAGAAGTCAGAGCAACTTTTCTAGTAAAAAGTTGATCGGAGTCTGGGCAACTTTTCTAGTAAAAGGTTGATCAGCTGTCGATTAATGTTTCTAATAAAAATTTGACCTTCATCTGTAGGGTACTTAAAAATCGTCTTGATAGAAACCCTCCCAATTTCTCTCAAGTCATGTTCATTCAACTATAGCATTTGTGTTCTATATAAATACAAATCAATAGATTTATTGACGTCATTGTTTAAAGTAAAACATTTTCATTCTAGCTGATAAGTTCAAAAGGGAAATTGTAACAACATTAAGAAATTAAAATAAATAAACATTAAAATATTTATTTCTATTTGTTTATAACAACAAACACTTTATTTTTAAACAATAAAATAAGTAACAAGTAATTCATAAAATGTAAACTTTTTCGCCAATTTTGAGACCCAATATTGTGGAACTTTAATTTGTTTATATTATTGATTTATTTTAAACAAATTTCCTTAAATTTTTCATAAGTATTTATGTGTATACCTCCCAAAAAAAAATTATTTAAATATTTTCTTTTATTGTTTATTTATTAAAAAATAATGAAAATAAATAGTCAGAAGCATCTTGATAACCCTGACCTCTTCTTTTTTCTCTGTCTCTTGCATTCTATGGCATTGTCTGTTTCTATAATTCACTGGACATGTGTTGTCATGGTAGTGATAAATTTGTTTATATAAATTATTGTTGTTTTTGGGTTTTTTGCACTTTTAAAAGATTATATTGAATTAATATTCTATATGTTTTATTTGGATTTGTATGATTGTTCGATACAAAAATAGCTAGAGAAAGAGAACTTACAGAATTTGCTTAACAAAATATACATATGAATGCGATAATTTTGTTATATAGAGATTTTTTGTTAACAGTGGTGTCACTAATTATAGGTACAGTTTTTCTGTATTGGAAATTAGTTAGTCAGAGTCGTTGAGAACAGTCTGATCGACTTTTCTAGTAAAAAGTTGATCACAGACTGATCAACTTTTCTAGTAAAAAGTTAATCACAGTTTGATCGACTTTTCTAGTAAAAAGTTGATCACAGTCGATCGACTTTTCTAGTAAACAGTTAAACAGAGTTTGATCGACTTTTCTAGTAAAAAGTTGATCAGAGTCTCGGCTTTGTTAGTAAAAAGTTGATCGGAGTCTGATCGACTTTTCCGGTAAAAATTTGATCAGAGTCTGATCGACTTTTCTGGAAAAAGTTGATCAGAGTCTGATCGACTTTTCTAATAAAAAATTTCTAGTAAAAAGTTGATCATAGTCTGATCGACTTTTCTGGTTAAAAGTTGATCACAGTCTGATCGACTTTTCTGGTTAAAAGTTGACCACAGTCTGATCGACTTTTCTGGTTAAAAGTTGACCACAGTCTGATCGACTTTTCTAGTAAAAAGTTAATCACAGTCTGATCGACTTTTCTAGTGAAAAATTGATCACAGTCTGATCGACTTTTCTAGTAAAAAGATGATCACAGTCTGATCGAATTTTCTAGTAAAAAGTTGATCAGAGTCAGATCGACTTTTCTAGTAAAAAGTTGATCAGAGTCTGATTGACTTTTCTAATAAAAAGTTAATCACAGTCTGATCGACTATTCTAGTAAAAAGTTGATCACAGTCTGATCGACTATTCTAGTAAAAAGATGATCACAGTCTGATTAATTTGTCTAATAAAAAGTTGATCACAGTCTGATCGACTATTCTAGTAAAATATTGATCATAGTCTGATTGACTTTTCTAATAAAAAGTTGATCACAGTCTGATCGACTTTTCTAGTAAAAAGTTGATCGCAGTCTGATCAATTTTTCTTGTAAATAGTTGATCGGAGTCTGATCGAGTTTCCTAGTAAAAAGTTGATCACAGTCTGATCGACTTTTCTAGTAAAAAGTTGATCGCAGTTTGATCGATTTTTCTTGTAAAAAGTTGATTAGAGTCTGATCGAGTTTTTTGGTAAAAAGTTGATCAAGGTCTGAGCAACAAGACACTTTTCTATAAGAAAACTGTATTGAGAAGAGACATTTCTATAAGAAAAGTGTTTTGATAAGACACTTTTCTATATCAAAACTGTATTGAAAAGACTCTTTTTTAGCAGGAGGGGATAATGATTATTTCCCTCTTTCTTTCACAATTTGGTGCCAAATCAAAAATGTTCTGCCAACATGTTGCGATGACATTTGATTATACAAAAATAAATAACTTGAAAATTATTTTTTTCTTTAGTACTTGAGGATGCAGTCTTGACTTAAATTGACTCGAGACTTTACTTCTTATCAAATGTGTTTTTTTTTTTTTTGCTTTTGTTCTACATTTAATATTTTTGCCAGTGATTTTGATTATGATTTTTCTCTGACTCTCTACTCTATAAATATATAATTTCAAGAGTAAAATAAATAATAAAACAACAATTTAATCATGATTTACTGTCGTTATTTGTTTTATATTTAATATTTAATGCAATTTTTAATAAACAAAAAAAGTGCTTAAATAAACAAACCATTTGTATTGAAATTAAAAATGTCTTTTGACAACTCAACTCTCGTGTGTTCAGTTGCCATAAAACACTTTCAATTACGAATTAAACGTGAAATCATTAAAAACGTTGTAATTGTTGTTAATTTTTAATTTCTATTGTAATATATTGTTGTAATTTTATTGTTTTCATTTAGTAGTATAATTATTGTCATAATTTAATTTTTGTCGTGCTGTGCGCTGCTAAAACGGTTTAGAATTACTGCCAACAATTTTCAATAAAAAAAATCTAAGAAGTAAAGTGTGCTGTCTGTGTATTGTTTTTACTCAAAATGTTGCCTTTTAATCATGTACAATTTGCTGCTCTTAATCAAAGCAGACATTTTAATGAATTCGAACAAATGTGTTTAAGGTAAAATTTGACATAAACTTTTACATTTTTCTAACAACAATTGATTTAGTCAAGTGGAAATTAACACAAGTTAAAATTACCTAAAAGGTACAGAATCATATTACAAAGTGTAGGAGGAGTTCCACCTCTATACATATATTTAATAGGACAGACCCCTAAAGCAACATTACAACTGCTATCTATTTTAAGAAGAACACATAAATATGACGAGTTTTGCTATTTTTACTTCTGCTAATACACCCACTTCTAAGTTTAGTTTCTAAATATAAATTTGTCAATTTTTTTTTTCATTTTAAATCAAATTTCTTTTGAATTGTTAATAGAAATTTAAGACGATTTTTATGTAGGATTTAATGTTAAATCAATTAAGGATATTATTACAAATCTGGGAGGTTTTACAAGCTCTAAAGTAGCTTAACGTTAAATTGTTAAAGGATTAATGTGAATTATATAAATTAATATAAATAGATCATTTGTGATAAGACTGCCATAAGTGCAAATGTTAGATTTATTTAAATTTAAAATAGAAAAGTTACTTTTGGTCAACTTTTCTAGTAAAAAGTTGATCAGATTCTGAGCAACTTTTCTAATAAAAAGTTGATAAGAGTCTAAGCAACTCTTTAAGTAAAAAGTTGATCAGAGTCTAGTAAAAAGTTGATCAGATTCTGAGCAACTTTTCTAATAAAAAGTTGATAAGAGTCTAAGCAACTTTTCCAGTAAAAGTTGATCAGAGTCTGAGAAACTTTTCTAGTAAAAAGTTGATCAGAGTCTGAGCAAATTTTTTTGTAAAAGGATGATCAGAGTCTGAGGAACTTTTCTAGTAAAAAGTTGATCAGAGTCTGAGCAATTTTTCTAGTAAAAAGTTGATCAGAGTTCTGGCAACTTTTCTAGTAAAGAGTTGATCAGAGTCTAAGCAAGTTTTCTAGTAAAAAGTTGATCACAGTTTGAGCAACTTTTCTAGTAAAAAGTTGACCACAGTTTGAGCAACTTTTTTAGTTAAAAGTAAATGTGGATCAGAGTCCGAGCAACTTTTCGAGTAAAAAGTTGATCAGAATAAGAGTCTGAGAAACTTTTCTAGTAAAAAGTTGATCAGAGTTTGAGCAACTCTTCTAGTAAAAAGTTGATCAGAGTCTGAGAAACTTTTCTATTAGAAAGTTGATTAGAGTCTGAGCAACTTTTCTCCTAAAAAGTTGAGAAGAGTTTGAGCAACTCTTCTAGTAAAAAGTTGATCAGAGTCTGAGTAACTTTTATATTAGAAAGTTGATTAGAGTCTGAGCAACTTTTCTATTAGAAAGTTGATTAGAGTCTGAGCAACTTTTCTCGTAAAAAGTTGAAAAGAGTTTGAGCAACTTTTCTAGTAAAAAGTTGATCAGAGTCTGGTGATCAGAGTTTGAGAAACTTTTCTAGTAAAAGGATGATCAGAGTTTGAGGAACTTTTCTAGTAAAAAGTTGATCAGAGTCTGAGCAACTTTTCTAGTAAAAAGTTTATTAGAGTCTCAGCAACTTTTCTAGTAAAAAGTTGATCACAGCTTGAGCAACTTTTCTAGTTAAAAGTAAAAAAGGTAATCAGAGTTTGGGCAACTTTTTTAGTAAAAAGTTGATCAGAGTCTAAGCAAATTTTCTAGTACAAAGTTGATCAGTGTCTGAGCAAATTCTCTAATAAAAAGTTGATCAGAGTCTGAGCAACTTTTCTAGTAAAAGGATGATCAGAGTTAGAGCAACTTTTTTAGTAAAAAGTTAATCAGAATCAGACCAACTCTTCTAGTTAAAAGTTGGTCAGAGTCGGAGCAACTTTTCTAGTAAAAAGTTGATCTAAAAATAATTATCCTATGAATGTTTTACTTTTAAAAATTTTCTTCCCAAAATGGTTTCTGTATGAAAACCATCTCTCGGAAACATCATTTATATTGAAACGTATTTTTCTGAAATAGTTTCCAATACCGAAATATCGCCTCAAAATATTATCTTAAAAAATCAATAATATAAATTACAAACAAAAATACTAAACTCAACAAATTAAATCAATATTATAAAACAAATCAATTAAATAAATAAAAATATTTTATTTTCTTTCCTGCCACCAGTCACCACCACTATCATTGTTGACATTTTTAAAATAAATAATAACAAAAAAAGTTAGAATGAATCCTTTGACTTTCGAATATTTGCACAAAAACACAATTCAATTCAAACTCTATTGGCTTCAAGTGTTTTTTTCTGGAATGATTTTATTCTTTTTGTTTTTATTTTTGTACGACTCTGAGGTTTTTGAAAATTTCTTGTCGTTATTCTTGGGATTTATACATGCAAGTATGGAGAAAAAGTTAAGGCGTGTGTTTTAAACACAGGGTTAAAAACAGGGTTTTTAAGGAATGCACTTTAACTAAGGTGAAGGAAGAGAATTATAATTCAGTGAGTATGTCACATGAAAAATCGTGTACTTTAGAAGATTTTGGTTTTTAATAGACCAGGATTTAAGTGATAACATTTTCAACATAGAAATGATTTTTTAAGTTTTTTCCACAAAGAAATTATTTTTGCCATAAAATGAACAAATTCTCTATTTGCTCTGATATCAACTCAAGAACTCAACCAATGAAGCCTGAAACATTTGAAGAAGAAGTGCTTTTAATACACTCTAATATTCTCACACACTTTTGTATTGATGTAAAGAATACAGTAAATATTGCACATACATATAAGAATGTACATTAGGGTGGCCCATGAAAGTTTAGTTAATTTCCTTTAATATAAAAATCTTAATTAAAATCCTTATTTAATACAAAAGTCAGGTCAGGCTGTCAAGTCGAAAGCTGTTCTAGTTCAGTTCTAGTTCAGTTCTAGTTCAGTTCTAGTTCAGTTCTAGTTCAGTTCTAGTTCAGTCTAGTTCAGTTCTAGTTCAGTTCTAGTTCAGTTCTAGTTCTAGTAGTTCTAGTCAGTTCTAGTTCAGTTCTAGTTCAGTTCTAGTTCAGTTCTAGTTCAGTTCTAGTTCAGTTCTAGTTCAGTTCTAGTTCAGTTCTAGTTCAGTTCTAGTTCAGTTTCTAGTTCAGTTCTAGTTCAGTTCTAGTTCAGTTCTAGTTCAGTTCTAGTTCAGTTCTAGTTCAGTTCTAGTTCAGTTCTAGTTCAGTTCTAGTTCAGTTCTAGTTCAGTTCTAGTTCAGTTCTAGTTCAGTTCTAGTTCAGTTCTAGTTCAGTTCTAGTTCAGTTCTAGTTCAGTTCTAGTTCAGTTCTAGTTCAGTTCTAGTTCAGTTCTAGTTCAGTTCTAGTTCAGTTCTAGTTCTAATTCAGTTCTAGTTCAGTTCTAGTTCAGTTCTAGTTCAGTTCTAGTTCAGTTCTAGTTCTAGTTCAGTTCTAGTTCAGTTCTAGTTCAGTTCTAGTTCAGTTCTAGTTCAGTTCTAGTTCAGTTCTAGTTCAGTTCTAGTGCAGTTCTAGTTCAGTTCTAGTTCAGTTCTAGTTCAGTTCTAGTTCAGTTCTAGTTCAGTTCTAGTTCAGTTCTAGTTCAGTTCTAGTTCAGTTCTAGTTCAGTTCTAGTTCAGTTAGTTCAGTTCTAGTTCAGTTCTAGTTCAGTTCTAGTTCAGTTCTAGTTCAGTTCTAGTTCAGTTCTAGTTCAGTTCTAGTTCAGTTCTAGTTCAGTTCTAGTTCAGTTCTAGTTCAGTTCTAGTTCAGTTCTAGTTCAGTTCTAGTTCAGTTCTAGTTCAGTTCTAGTTCAGTTCTAGTTCAGTTCTAGTTCAGTTCTAGTTCAGTTCTAGT